>NW_023396835.1:1627399-1795275 GCF_011125445.2 Fundulus heteroclitus | reverse complement strand
TAGCCTAGCGTTAGCCTAGTGTTAGCCAAGCCTTAGCCTCATAATGGCTTCTCCGTCTCTGACTAAGTCTCCTATCTGCTGCTCTCTGTGTCAGATGTTCAGTTATTCCTCTGCCTCCTTTAGTGATAATGGTACTTGTAATAAATGTAGTGTTTTTGTAGCTTTGGAGGCGAGGTGGTCGGAACTGGAGACCTGGCTCCGTGCTGTTGAAAAACCAGCTGATAGCCGCTCCTTTGCTAGCGCGGAGCCACAAAGAGTAACTTCACGTAGCGAACCAATAGCCGCACTCAAACAACCGGTTAAGCAGGCCGGCTGGGTGACGGTTCGTAGGAAGCATAGCTCTAGATTTCAGCCCCCAGATCACCACCAACCCGTCTGCGTTTCTAACAAATTTTCCCCTCTGAGCGACAGTCTCGCCGAGGAGCCGACCTTAATTATTGGCAGCTCTATAATAAGAAACGTGGCACTAAAGAAACCAGGGACTATAGTTAAATGCCTACCAGGGGCCAGAACGGGCGACATAGAATCCTACCTAAAACTGCTGGCTAAGGATAAGCGTAAATACCGCAAAATTGTTATTCACGCTGGCGGTAATGACACCCGGTCACGCCGATCAGAGGTCACCAAAGTTGGTGTTGCTTCGGTGTGTGAGTTTGCTAAAACAATGTCGGACTCTGTAATTTTCTCTGGTCCCCTGCCTGACCTGACCAGTGATGACATGTTTCGCCGCATGTCGTCATTCAACCGCTGGTTGTCTAGGTGGTGTCCTGAAAACGACGTGGGCTACATTGATAACTGGCAAACTTTCTGGGGAAAACCTGGTCTGATCCGGAGAGAAGGTATTCATCCCACTTTGGATGGTGCAGCTCTTCTTTCTAGGAATCTGGCCGGATTTATTAGTTCTCCTAAATGCTGACAACCCAGGGTCCAGACCAGGAAGCAGAGCCGTAGTTTAACACACCTCTCTGCAGCTTCTGTACTGTTACCCACCCATTACCCTATTGAGACGGTGTCTTTCCCACGGCCAAAACTTAACAGATCAAAAACTGATCTAAAGGGAACAAATCATAAAAATCTAATAAAAATCCATACAGATCACTTTGAACCAAAAATAAAAGAATTAAATGTGGTCTATTAAATATAAGGTCTCTCCCTCCAAAGACTTTGTTAGTTAATGAATTGATTTCTGATAATCAGATTGATTTGTTTTGTCTCACAGAAACCTGGCTACAAGAGGACTACGTTAGTATAAATGAGTCAACTCCCTCCAGTTATTCAAATTTCCACATTCCCAGATCTGTGGGAAGAGGAGGAGGAGTGGCAACTATCTTTCAGTCTGATTTATTAATTAGTCCCAGGCCAACTAATAATTACAGTTCTTTTGAACATTTAACCCTCAGTTTCCCTCATCCAAACTGCAAAGCAATAAAACCTCTTCTGTTTATTGTTTTGTATCGTCCACCAGGCCCTTACACTCAGTTTTTGGATCAGCTGTCAGACTTCTTATCTGATTTGGTGTTAAATACTGACAATGTTATTATAGTGGGTGATTTTAACATCCATGTTGACACTCAATGTGATAACCTTAGTGTAGCCTTTAAAACTATCCTAGATTCAATTGGTTTTGCTCAAAATGTGCATAATCCAACGCACTCTCGGCTCCATACTTTGGACCTTGTGCTGACATATGGCATTGATTGTGAAGAATTGACAGTATTCTCTCACAACCCTGTCCTATCTGATCATTTTTTAATAACATTTGAGTTTAATCTAACTGAGTTCTCCACCCCCAAAAGAGGGTTCCATGATAGTAGATCTTTATTGGATACTGCTGTATCAAAACTTAAAGAGTCTGTCCCCCTTTTAATATCCTCAGTATTGCAGAAATGCCCTGTAGATGGCAGCAATGCTGTTTCTTCCCATTCACAAATCGATACCTTTGCTAACAGTGTGACTTCCTCATTGCGTTCTGCATTAGACAATGTAGCTCCCTTGAAAAAGAAGGTGATAATTCACAGGAAGCTGGCTCCCTGGTTTAATTCAGAGCTGCGTTCCTTGAAGCACAATGTTAGGAAATTGGAGAGAAAATGGCGCTCTACACACCAAGAGGAATCCTACTTAATCTGGAGGGACAGTCTATTGTTGTATAACAAGACCCTTCGCAGAGTTAGAACAGCATATTTTTCATCATTAATTGAAGAGAATAAAAATAATCCTAGATTTCTCTTTAGTACAGTTGCCAAACTTACTCAGAGTCACAGCTCCGTTGATCCATCCATTCCCTTAGCTCTTAGCAGTAATGACTTTATGGGATTCTTCATAAATAAAATTGATGCCATCAAAAATAAAATAATTGGCATCCTCCCAAACATGATTACCTCATCCCCAGTAAGTAAGGCAGCATTGGAGGAATCTTTAGAACCTGCGCTGTGTCTGAACTGTTTAGAAGCAGTGGAGCTTTCTGAGCTATCTAAAATCTTAGCTTCATCTAAGCCGTCTACCTGTTTGTTAGACCCAATCCCAACCGAGTTGTTTAAGGAGGTATTCCCTTTGATCAGTGGTCCTATTTTAGACATGATTAATTTATCCTTAGTAAATGGATATGTACTACAGGCTTTTAAAGTAGCTATGTCTTGATGACATCAAAAGCTGGATGACTTTAAATTTCCTGCACTTAAATTCTGACAAGACAGAAGTTCTAATCTTTGGACCAGAGTCCTCAAAAAATAAACTTCTTAATCATTCACTGAATCTGGATGGCATTAACTTGGTCTCTGGTGGTAAAGTAAAAAATCTTGGTGTTATTTTCGACCAAGACATGTCATTTAAATCCCATATTAAACAGGTTTCCAGAGTTTCCTTTTTTCACCTCCGGAATATCGCCAAAATTAGAAACATTCTGTCCAGGGGTGATGCTGAAAAACTAGTCCATGCATTTGTTACTTCAAGGCTGGACTATTGTAATTCTTTACTATCAGGAAGTCCACAAAATGCAGTTCAAAGTCTTCAGCTGATCCAAAATGCTGCAGCGAGAGTTCTGATGAAAATCAACAAGAGGGATCATATTTCTCCAATTTTAGCTTCCCTTCACTGGCTTCCTGTTAAATCAAGAATAGAATTTAAAATTCTTCTTCTAATGTATAAAGCCCTTAATAATCAAGCTCCATCATATATCAGAGCTCTGATTACCCCGTATGTTCCTAACAGAGCTCTTCGCTCTCAGACTGCAGGTCTGCTGGTGGTTCCTAGAGTCTCTAAAAGTAGAATGGGAGGCAGATCCTTTAGCTATCAGGCTCCTCTACTGTGGAACCAACTCCCAGTTTTGGTCCGTGAGGCAGACACCCTGTCTACTTTTAAGACTAATCTTAAAACCTTCCTTTTTGACAAAGCTTATAGTTAGAGTGGCTCATGTTACCCTGAGCTACCTCTATAGTTATGCTGCTATAGGCTTAGGCTACTGGAGGACATCAGGGTCTATTTTTCTCACTCTACTGATTTCTACTGTTCTCCAGTCTACTGTTCTCCAGATTTGCATTGCATTACATTGAAATGACTGTTGTCATTTCAGCTTTTAACTTTTTGTTCTCTCTCTTTTTTCTTCATAGTAGGTACACCTGGTCTGACGTTCTGTTGACTGTGAAATCATCCAGGGAGGACAGATCACCGACTATTACCATCTAATGTAGAACAGATTACTAGATCAATGTGTGCTTCTGTGCTTTTTGTCTGTCTTGTTGTGTCTCTGCTCTGTCTTCTGTAACCCCCAGTCGGTCGAGGCAGATGACCGTTCATACTGAGCCCGGTTCTGCCGGAGGTTTTTCCTTCCCGCTAACGGGTGTTTTTTCTTTCCACTGTCGCTTCATGCTTGCTCAGTATGAAGGATTGCAGCAAAGCCATGTACAATGCAGACGACTCTCCCTGTGGCTCTACGCTTCCCCAGGAGTGAATGCTGCTTGTCGGGACTTTGATGCAATCAACTGGTTTCCTTATATAGGAACATTTTTTGACCAATCTGTATAATCTAACCCAATCTGTATAATATGATTGAACCTAACTTGTAAAGTGCCTTGAGATGACATATTTCATGAATTGGCGCTATATAAATAAAATTGAATTGAATTGAATTAATCCTTTACTTAAGAAACCTTCTCTTGATCAAGATGAGCTAGTAAACTACAGAACTATATCTAATCTTCTTTTCTTATCTAAAATTCTTGAGAAAGTAGTTGCTAATCAACTTTGTGAACATTTACAAAGCAATGACCTACTTGAGGAGTTTCAGTCAGGATTCAGAGCTCATCATAGCACTGAAACAGCTCTGGTGAAGGTCACTAATGATATTCTCATGGCCTCAGATAATGGACTTGTGTCTGTACTTGTCCTGTTAGATCTCAGTGCTGCATTTGATACAGTTGATCACAATATTCTCCTACAAAGACTTGAACATACTGTAGGGATTAAGGGAAAAGCATTAGGCTGGTTTAAATCTTATCTGTCGGACAGATTCCAGTTTGTTCATGTTAATAATAAATCTTCTTCAAACTCTAGGGTCACCTGTGGAGTACCACAGGGTTCAGTCCTTGGACCAATTCTCTTTACTATATATATGCTTCCGATCGGCAAAATTATCAGACAGCATGGGATTAATTTCCACTGTTATGCTGATGACACTCAGCTATATTTATCCATAAATCCTGATGAATCCAATCAATTACTTCGACTGCAGTCATGTCTTGATGACATCAAAAGCTGGATGACATTAAATTTCCTGCATCTAAATTCTGACAAGACCGAAGTTGTAATCTTTGGGCCAGAGTCCTCAAAAAATAAACTTCTTAACCAATCACTTAATCTGGATGGCATTAACTTGGCCTCTGGTAATAAAGTAAAAAACCTTGGTGTTATTTTTGACCAAGACATGTCATTTAAATCCCATATTAAACAGGTTTCCAGAGTTTCCTTTTTTCACCTCCGGAATATCGCCAAAAATAGAAACATTCTGTCCAGGAGTGATGCTGAAGAACTAGTCCATGCATTTGTTACTTCAAGGGAGGGATCATGATGGCGCCGCGGACGGCTGCCACGGTGTGTTGGTGCGCTGTTTTTTGCTTTGTTTTACTATTTAACTCTGGTTTTTGCGATGATACCCGGAGCTCTTTCACCAGAGAAGAGCTCATGAACATCAGGGCTTCATCACCAGAGGATTTATTCACGACTTTTCTTCTCCCTACGCTGGAAATCCTGGACATTCTGGTCAAAGGTGCGCTCACCTTTGCTCACGCAACGAAACGCCGGCGGAGAGGAAAGCGCGCTGGAGCGCTCGTGCGCCACCGTAAGCGCGGACTCCGCTCACCGCTACCAGGCATAATCCTGTCTAACGTGCGTTCCCTGCCCAACAAACTACACGAACTGAAACTGATGCTGGGATAAAACAGGGATTTCTCCTCATCTGCTGTTTTTTGTTTCACCGAGTCGTGGCTGTGTGGAGAAATCCCGGACGCCGCGCTGCAGCTGGACGGCTTCCAACTTCACAGAGCTGACCACGACACACATCTCTCCGGCAAGGCGAAGGGTGGAGGAATCTGTTTTTACATCAACAGCGGCTGGAGCAACGATGTGTCAGTGATCCAGCAGCACTGTTCCCCTGACCTGGAATCCTTCATCATAAACTATAAGCCTTTTTATTCACCCCGCGAGTTTGCTTCATTCATTCTGGTCGGTGTTTACATCGCGCCGAACGCAAACGTGCAGGTCGCACAGCGCACGCTCGCAGACCAGATACTGAATGTGGAGCAGAGACATCCGGACTCCTTAGTTATTGTTCTTGGCGACTTTAACAAAGGAAACCTCAGTCATGAACTTCCTAAATATAAACAGTTTATTAAATGCCCGACCAGAGAGGAGAGCATTCTGGATCACTGCTACACCACAGTCAGAGACGCTTATCACGCCGTCCCCCGTGCTGCACTGGGCCAGTCTGACCACGTCATGGTTCACCTGATTCCTGCTTACAGGCAGAAACTAAAGCTCTGCAAACCTGTAGTGAGGACATCTAAGAAGTGGACCAGTGAGGCTGTGGAGGATCTTCAGGCGTGTTTGGATTCTACTGACTGGGACGCTTTTAGGACTGCTTCCACCAGTCTGGATGAGTTCACAGAAGCTGTGACATCATATATCAGCTTCTGTGAGGACTGCTGTGTTCCATCACGAACCAGGGTGTGTTACAACAATGATAAACCCTGGTTCACAGCAACACTCAGAAGGCTAAGGTTGGACAAAGAAGATGCCTTCAGAAGTGGGGACAAATGCAGATTCAGAGATGCAAAATACAAGTTTAGCAGGGCGGTGAAGGAGGCTAAACGACTGTACTCTGAGAAGCTGAAAAAACAGTTTTCAGCCAACGACTCTGCTTCTGTCTGGAAAGGGCTTAGGCAGATAACAAAGTACAAGCCTAAAGCCCCCCACTCCATGAACGACCGACAGTTAGCCAACGACCTGAACAACTTCTACTGTCGTTTCGACAGACAAAGGGACAGCCCTGCATCCACCCCCCACGACTCCACCCAACAGATCACCTCCACCTCCACCTCAGTGACATCTCTTTCCATTCACGAGAGAGACGTTAACAAACTATTCAAAAAACAGAACCCCAGGAAAGCTGCTGGACCAGACTCCGTGTCTCCATCCACCCTGAAGCATTGTGCTGATCAGCTGTCTCCAGTGTTCACAGACATTTTTAACACCTCACTGGCGACATGTCACGTGCCAGCCTGCTTCAAATCCTCCACTATCATCCCTGTTCCCAAGAAGCCAAGGACCACAGGACTTAATGACTTTAGACCCGTCGCTCTGACCTCTGTGGTTATGAAGTCCTTTGAGCGCCTTGTGCTTTCACACCTGAAAGAAATCACCGATCCCCTCCTGGACCCCCTACAGTTTGCCTACAGAGCCAACAGATCTGCAGATGACGCTGTCAACCTGGCCCTCCACCACATCCTCCAACACCTGGACTCTGCAGGAACCTACGCCAGGATCCTGTTTGTAGATTTCAGCTCTGCCTTCAACACCATCATCCCAGCTCTGCTTCAGGAGAAGCTCTCCCAGCTGAATGTGCCTGACTCCACCTGCAGGTGGATCACAGACTTCCTGTCTGACAGGAAGCAGCAGGTGAAGCTGGGAAAACATGTCTCTGACTCACAGCTCATCAGCACTGGTTCCCCCCAGAGCTGTGTTCTTTCTCCTCTGCTCTTCTCCCTGTACTACAACAGCTGCACCTCCAGTCATCAGTCTGTCAAGCTCCTGAAGTTCGCCGACGACACCACTCTCATCGGACTTATCTCTGATGGTGACGAGTCCGCCTACAGGTGGGAGGCTGACCATCTGGTGACCTGGTGCAGGGAGAACAACCTGGAGCTCAACGCTGTAAAAACAGTGGAGATGGTTGTGGACTTCAGGAAGAACAGCTACCCCCATCACTCTCTGTGACTCCACCATTGACACTGTGGAGTCTTTCCGCTTCCTGGGAACTATCATCTCCCAGGACCTAAAGTGGGAGCTGAACATCAACTCCCTCACCAAAAAAGCCCAGCAGAGGATGTACTTTGACTTACCGTGGCACTCTGGTTAAGGCTTTCAGTTGCTGGTTGTGTTACTCGTCCCCTGTTTTCTGTGACACTTTGTTAACCTGTTGTCAAAATACCTCTAAAATCGGTGGTGTGGTGAGCTCAACCATATTCTCTATCATTCAAAATTAAGAGAGAATTTGGAAATTAAAGGTATTACAAAAAAAAAAGATAACATAAAGAGCTCTTTAATTGTGTATTTCAATTGATTGTTTTCTCTTTATTAAAAAGATTAAGCATTCATGTATTAAATGAGTAAAATGATGATTATTTTAGTGCAGTCCAAATGTCAGACAGGTTAAGGAGAAAATAGTTTGTGGAAAAAGGAAGTAGCGCTTGGAAGGAGACTGCAGCTGCTGGCTACAGGAAATCTGCCGAGAAGAAAAGAGGAAGTTGAATCAGACAGTTTGGTTCAATGACCTGCTGCCTGGGGTCGGAGAAAGAGGAGCGAAAACTTATGACTCGGCCAGAGATCTGCATAGGGTGAAAAGTTTATGAGGTGATAAGGTACTGGGTGCAAGTGTTCGGTGGAGACAGGGGGGGGGGGGGGGGGGGGGGGGGGTTGAGGTTTGCAACCTCCCAACGGCTCTCTCAGCACATAAAAGAAGGGTGATTTGGGGTACTCGTGGCTCAGATTCTCATCTCAGAAGACATGCAGCGCGGAGCAGAAGAGAAGAAGACCCAAGACGGAAGGATGATCGTGGAGCCAAAGGAAGAACACGGCGCCCGTGTCTCTGAGAACCGCCGAGACTGAGTCAGATTATCTATTTTTCGTGTTTTTCCACAATTCGGGGCCAACGATCTGCAAATCCTGTCAAGAAGAACTGCTGTGGTTTTGACCTGGTTGATGAGAAGATCCTAGATGTCCAGAAGATGCGAGTTGCACCCATGAGATGTCAGCTCTGCAGTTAGACCAACCTCTCAAGCCAAAGAGGAGCACCTCAGGCATAGACATCAAGGCAGAGACTCAAGGCGTGAGTCTTTGTGAATGGGGCATCAACGGGACATCGGGTTTGCCATCGAGAGAAGGCACGTTGTTCGGCTGAACAACTCCTTATCCAGCAATCAAAGCCACTATAAGTTTCCATCTGAGGTTCGGGTCAGTTTGCTCCTCCAAATTTAAAATCCTCTCCTAAATATATTAGTAAGCAGCCTTAGATAAGAGATAGGATGTTGATTAAATATTCTTTTGTAATCTGTTAAATTGCTTAATGCTGTTTCTAATCCCCTGCTAAAGCGTACTAATTAAAGAAGCATATAAAATTTTGTTCAAAGTTGTGGACATTCAATTTGTGAGTCAACTTTTTTCTGAGTTCTTCTATGATTGTAAAATAGTCATGGTGCATGGTTCTAGAAATATTTTGGAGGTCTTAAAAGGTTGCCTTTAGCCCAAACTTTAAAACAACACCCTTAGGGACTTTGAGTCTTTAAAAAATACTGATCGTGTAACAAGTGCTGATTTATAGGAGTAGGAGCCACCGTTAACTAGGGCGGTGGTCGGGTTACAGGTGGCTTCGGGCTACTAGGTTGCCTGACCTGTCCACTGAAGAAGGGTGTGGCCCTAGGACGAAGGTGGTTAGCCGGTCAGTCGTATCCTACTCATCTAGCTGAAAAGGTCTCACAGGAATTCTAAACAGGGTAATACTCGTTAGATTCAGAGGTCCTTAGAACCCCAGCTAGTCTGAGCTTTAACCCAAAATAGGAAGGATGTGGGGGAAGTGGGGTTTTAGTTCAAAGCCAAAAATCTGACATGGCGCCCAACGTGGGGCCCTGAGAGAGGGAGACCCCAAAAAGTAGTGGTAGGGAGTAGAAAGGCTGCTTCATAGACCACAACCTGTAACAATCTGAAGTTGAGTAGGATTGTTAGTGGCTGGCTCCGGCCGTCAGTCACAACCCTCGCAGTAACTACCGTCGGCGTAGGTGAGGGATGAGCTTTATTGAGGGTAACTGACCTGACCCATATAGTAAAGCTAGTAGCCAGTGGTCTGCACTCATCCCTGCTCCGAGGATCCAGGAGAGGCTTTGGGCGGCAGACAACTCGAGACGACAAAGACAAAGGATGGCTGAAGCCATTGAAGACAATGAATCCCAGTTTTCAGTTGACCCTTCTGGAAGAAACATGCCTTGGGATCCAGGAAAATCCCAGGGTCAGATGGTTGCAACTCCACGTTCTTCCATGAGAAACATCACCAGATGGGGCCGGTGGGAAGACATCCTACACGACCCTGACCTCGAGATCGGACCAGCACAGCCAGCCTGCAGGAAGCAGCCGTCAGCGCCCGATCAAGAAGAGCCTCCTGAGTGGGTGTTGTACACTGATTGTTCGAGAAGAGGGCCCGACCAAGCTGCTTACTGGGGGTTCATACTGAAGCAACGCGACAGGGAAAGATGTCGTCAGAAAGGTAGAACCCTGGGAAGTGCACAGGCTGCTGAGGCCCAGAAAGAGGACCCATCCATTTGGGAAGAAAATGGTTTTGAAACTGCCAAGGGGAAACAAGTTGCTTATCATGATCTGTGGAAGAAGATAGCCGAGTTGAGGCTGGACCTGGATCTCCAGGTGGAGCATCAGAAAGCTCACACCAGAGATGGAGCGCATTGGCGCGGAAATGATGAAGTGGACCGTGACGTCCAACAGAGAAGAATCGTCTTTGTCGGGATCGAGAAGTGGGACAGGACACCCCGGGGTCGGGTGGTCCCAGCTGTGTACGTGGATGAGGTAGTGCGGAGCGTGCATGAGGCCTTGGGACATGCAGGCGTGCTACCTACCCGTAAGGAATTGGAAGAGCAAGAACTCTGGGTCCCGCTAAAACACATCCGTCGCGTGCTGAAGGACTGTGAGGTATGTGGTCAATACAACGCAGGTCGCCGAGGGCAGCGTACGGATGGCTTAACCATTAAAGCATCGTCCCGTGGGGGTCAGTTTGCATAGATGTTGCGGGCCCCATGGGGATGACAGGAAAAAGAGGTGAGAAGTACCTTTTAGTGCTGGTAAAGCAGGTTTTAGATTGTAACACTGTGCTGCTGCACAAGAAGGGGATCCAAGGGGTGGAGCAGCTCAAGCCAGTTCTTAGCTAAGGAAAACCAGAGACCGGAGAATGGCCAGTGAATCATGCACCTTGCCACCCTATATCAGACTGGCCACTGTAACAGGGGTGGTTGTCATTAGAAGAACCACTTCAGAGCTCTGGGTAGGAAGAGCTTTGAAGAAATTGAAATGGGTTAAAAAAGGACTCCTGCCAGAAGTAGATGAGAAGTTCTTGTGGCAGAAGCTCAACTACTGCTGCACCGTTTGCCAATCTTCAATCCAGCTTGAAGTCCGCTGGCAAGTCCCGGGGAAAGGAAAAACCCTGAGTCACCATGCCTCAGGCAGAGAGCTCACTCAACTACTGAAACATCAAGTCAACGTCACTGATGCCGAAGTATGTGGGGACTGCCGAGTATGACACCTTCCTAGTGGGATTTTCATCACATGCTGGGACCTGGGTAAAGTTTTCCCTACCTCATGCTTCTGTTCATGAAATGAAGGTAATCTCACGTACTGTACTGCCTGTCAAGAAGAGTTTAAGGAGAGGCAGCTTTTAGAAGTCGGACGTGTCTATGGTGTATAGGCTGCTGTTTATCTCAGATTTTCCATCCATGATGTTGGTGATGACCTATGCTGCCGTGTTCACCTACACCAACGCGGCCTTGGACCCTGACCCGCTGTTCAGTTCCCCCTGGCTGGCTGCCCAGGCTGGAACCTCGGCGTTAAGGGGCCTGTTTTTTTGTTTGTTTTTTTGCTTGCTGCTCAGCTGCGAAGATTTTTTTTTTTTCCTGCCAAGATTTTTTCTCTTCAATTTTATAATCATGTAACATTAATTTCCCTAGGGTAAGGTCAATTGTTTTGAGTGGGGAGTCACAATCCCAAGGGTTTGATTCATATGGTTAACTGAAAACTCTGATAATGTCCTGGAGATCAGCTGTTTTGACCTGGATGGACTGTTCTGGGGTCCTGCAGGGACCTTGGCTGTCGAATCTGGTTGACCTCAAGAAGGGGGTGTCAAAATGCCTCTAAAATCGGTGGTGTGGTGAGCTCAACCATATTCTCTATCATTCAAAATTAAGAGAGAATTTGGAAATTAAAGGTATTACAAAAAAAAAGATAACATAAAGAGCTCTTTAATTGTGTATTTCAATTGATTATTTTCTCTTTATTAAATTGCACGTTTTGACTGATTGTTTTTCTTTCTTAAAAAGATTAAGCATTCATGTATTAAATGAGTAAAATGATGATTATTTTAGTGCAGTCCAAATGTCAGACAGGCTAAGGAGAAAATAGTTTGTGGAAAAAGGAAGTAGCGCTTGGAAGGAGACTGCAGCTGCTGGCTACAGGAAATCTGCCGAGAAGAAAAGAGGAAGTTGAATCAGATGCTTTGGTTCAATGACCTGCTGCCTGGGGTCGGAGAAAGAGGAGCGAAAACTTATGACTCGGCCAGAGATCTGCATAGGGTGAAAAGTTTATGAGGTGATAAGGTACTGGGTGCAAGTGTTCGGTGGAGACAGGGGGGGGGGGGGGGTTGAGGTTTGCAACCTCCCAACGGCTCTCTCAGCACATAAAAGAAGGGTGATTTGGGTACTCGTGGCTCAGATTCTCATCTCAGAAGACATGCAGCGCGGAGCAGAAGAGAAGAAGACCCAAGACGGAAGGATGATCGTGGAGCCAAAGGAAGAACACGGCGCCCGTGTCTCTGAGAACCGCCGAGACTGAGTCAGATTATCTATTTTTCGTGTTTTTCCACAGTTCGGGGCCAACGATCTGCAAATCCTGTCAAGAAGAACTGCTGTGGTTTTGACCTGGTTGATGAGAAGATCCTAGATGTCCAGAAGATGCGAGTTGCACCCATGAGATGTCAGCTCTGCAGTTAGACCAACCTCTCAAGCCAAAGAGGAGCACCTCAGGCACAGACATCAAGGCAGAGACTCAAGGCGTGAGTCTTTGTGAATGGGGCATCAACGGGACATCGGGTTTGCCATCGAGAGAAGGCACGTTGTTCGGCTGAACAACTCCTTATCCAGCAATCAAAGCCACTATAAGTTTCCATCTGAGGTTCGGGTCAGTTTGCTCCTCCAAATTTAAAATCCTCTCCTAAATATATTAGTAAGCAGCCTTAGATAAGAGATAGGATGTTGATTAAATATTCTTTTGTAATCTGTTAAATTGCTTAATGCTGTTTCTAATCCCCTGCTAAAGCGTACTAATTAAAGAAGCATATAAAATTTTGTTCAAAGTTGTGGACATTCAATTTGTGAGTCAACATTTTTCTGAGTTCTTCTATGATTGTAAAATAGTCATGGTGCATGGTTCTAGAAATATTTTGGAGGTCTTAAAAGGTTGCCTTTAGCCCAAACTTTAAAACAACACCCTTAGGGACTTTTGAGTCTTTAAAAAATACTGATCGTGTAACAAGTGCTGATTTATAGGAGTAGGAGCCACCGTTAACTAGGGCGGTGGTCGGGTTACAGGTGGCTTCGGACTACTAGGTTGCCTGACCTGTCCACTGAAGAAGGGTGTGGCCCTAGGACGAAGGTGGTTAGCCGGTCAGTCGTATCCTACTCATCTAGCTGAAAAGGTCTCACAGGAATTCTAAACAGGGTAATACTCGTTAGATTCAGAGGTCCTTAGAACCCCAGCTAGTCTGAGCTTTAACCCAAAATAGGAAGGATGTGGGGGAAGTGGGGTTTTAGTTCAAAGCCAAAAATCTGACACTGTGTATTGAAGGCTGTGTCACTCGTTGGGCAATTTGCTGTGGCACTCTAGTTAAGCCTTTCAGTTGCTGGTTGTGTCAGTAGTTTGATGTTCTGTCTTGTGGTTTATTTTCGTGTTGATGCTGTTTCCAGCATCAACACATTATTTCTTGTGGCCTTAAGTCATCTTTGGGTTTCTTTTGTCATTAGATCATGTCCTGTCCTTTTCGGTAGTGTACTTATTGTTTCCATCATTTTTGTTTCTATAGCCAACTTATCAATAAATTGTTACATTTTTTCTCATACACTTTTGTGTTGGCATTTTATGTTACCTCCCCTGTACCCCTAGACCTTTGGGGTCGTAACATAAGTAAGGAGGCTGCAGAGAAGCTGCAACCTCATTGGACAAGCAGAGGACTACCATGCCAATCTGACTGCTGATGAGACCCACCTGCAGCAGTATAAAAGACTCCAGCACTCATTCCTTCTTTGGGGACAGCTAGTAGGAAGTGGCTTTTGTTAAGCTGTTCCCCCACCTTTGGTGCTTGTGATTGTTTTGGGCTCATGAATTAGTTGTGCTTCCTAGTTTGGTTAAACATGTAACTTAATTTACCCTAAGCAGTGTTAAGATTATGTGACCTTTATTTTGTGTTAAACTGGGTTGTATTGTTTTGTGTTTGTTAAAACCCATTCTTTTTGTAATAAATCACCTTTTATTATACTACTTTTCTCTGGACACTTTTATGTTACCT
This sequence comes from Fundulus heteroclitus, assembly GCF_011125445.2. NCBI lineage: Eukaryota > Metazoa > Chordata > Actinopteri > Cyprinodontiformes > Fundulidae > Fundulus > Fundulus heteroclitus. Next base: position 1,781,177 of record NW_023396835.1, on the reverse strand, counting down.
CCCCTGGACCCCTAGACCTTTGGGGTCGTAACATAAGTCGAATGATGACAATGATGGTGAAGTTCTACTCCTCCATCATTGAGTCCATCCTCACCTCCTCCATCACCATGTGGTACGCTGGTGCCACCGCTAAGGACAAGGGCAGACTGCAGCGTGTCATCAGGTCTGCAGAGAAGGTGATTGGCTGCAATCTTCCATCTCTCCAGGACCTGCACGCCTCCAGGACTCTGAGGTGTGCAGAGAAGATTGTGGCTGATCCCTCGCACCCTAGTCATGGACTATTTCAGACACTTCCATCTGGCAGGAGGCTGCGGTCCATCAGGACCAGAACCTCACGCCACAACAACAGCTTTTTCCCATCTGCTACCGGTCTTATGAACAAGGCCAAGAGCCGCCTATGACACTGGACACTGTCTCTCTCCCCCGTTCAGGACTACAAGCTTCTGCGTTACATAAACGCACAGTCTACTGAATGTATATTACTTCTGTATATATATTGATTTTATTCAATTTTACTTTATTTTATTGTATTCTTATTTCTGTCTGCACCATCAACACCAAGTCAAATTCCTTGTATGTGCAAACCTACTTGGCGATTAAACTTGATTCTGATTCTGAAGGCTGGACTATTGTAATTCTTTACCATCAGGAAGTCCACAAAATGCAGTTCAAAGCCTTCAGCTGATACAAAATGCTGCAGCAAGAGTTCTGATGAAAATCAACAATTGGGATCATATTTCTCCAATTTTAGCTTCCCTTCATTGGCTTCCTGTTAAATCAAGAATAGAATTTAAAATTCTTCTTCTAACGTATAAAGCCCTTAATAATCAAGCTCCATCATATATCAGAGCTCTGATTACCCCGTATGTTCCTAACAGAGCACTTCGCTCTCAGACTGCAGGTCTGCTGGTGGTTCCTAGAGTCTCTAAAAGTAGAATGGGAGGCAGATCCTTTAGCTATCAGGCTCCTCTCCTGTGGAACCAACTCCCAGTTTTGGTCCGTGAGGCAGACACCCTATCTATTTTTAAGACTAATGTTAAAACTTTCCTTTTTGACAAAGCTTATAGTTAGAGTGGCTCATGTTACTCTGAGCTACCTTTATAGTTTTACTGCTGTAGGCTTAGGCTACTGGAGGACATCAGGATCAAATTTTCTTACTCTATAGAGTTCTACTGTTCTTCAATTATGCATTACGTGTTGTCATTTCTGCTTTAACTTTCTGTTCTTTCTCTTTTATCTTCATAGTAGGTACACCTGGTCTGGCGTTCTGTTAACTGTGACATCATCCAAAGAAGACGGCTCACCCGCTATTACCATCTAATGTAGAATAGATTACTGGATCAATGTGTGCTTCTGTGCTTTTTTGTCTCTCTTGTTGTGTCTCTGCTCTGTCTTGTGTAACCCCCAGTCGGTCAAAGCAGATGACCGTTCATACTGAGCCCGGTTCTGCCAGAGGTTTTCCTTTCCGTTAATGGGGAGTTTTTCTTCCCACTGTCGCTTCATGCTTGCTCAGTATGAGGGATTGCTGCAAAGCCATGTACAATGCAGACGACTCTCCCTGTAGCTCTACACTTCTCCAGGAGTGAATGCTGCTTGTCGGGACTTTGATGCAATCAACTGGTTTCTTTATATAGGAACATTTTTGACCAATCTGTATAATATGACCCAATCTGTATAATATGATTGAATTTAACTTTGTAAAGTGCCTTGAGATGACATGTTTCATGAATTGGCGCTATATAAATAAAATTGAATTGAATTGAATCACTCCTTTAACTACTTTATCAACCTTGACAGACTGTTTGATAACATACAAAATTCCATGTGATTGCAACCCATTTCTGCCGGCCCATCCAACCTGTTGAACAATATCCTCTATGTCGTCTGGTGATCCATACATGACAACATGAAAAACATTCGGGAAATTCAAGCCCATCCCGAGAGCTGTTGTTGCTACAACAACTCTGCAGGTTCCCTCTCCATTAAACGATGCCAGCACTCGATCTTTATACTGTGTGAGTGTCTTACTGTGAAACATTCCTATCAGAAGGTGTTCAGCCTTATGATCCTTGTCCCTGTCAATCCAAGCGTCTTCACCAAGTTCTGCTTTAAATAACTGAACACCTTCCCTACTGATTTCAATGATTTGCAATAAATAATGATGGGGGACATAGACAGTGCCTTATTTTTGACCTCCTTCACTACCCAGTCCATGCAGCTGAGGTCATTGGAAGGAACCTGTGTCAGTCCAAGCCTGATGTTTGTCTTGTTTGGGCTCACAGTCACTTCAGTTGCATTCTCCAATCGCAGCAGCTTGGTCACACGGCGTCTGTTCTTGGTATCAGCAGATGCTGTCAGCGCTAACACAGGTGTACCTGAAAGACAAAAAGGCAAACACACATAATAAGAAAAGGTATAAACACGATGGATGATTACAGAGCTTCACTGCTTTGGCCCCCAATAACCATTTTAAGTACCTCACCTTCTTTGGCAAGGAATCTGAGTTCTCCCAGTCTGGCAAAGCTCTCCCTGAAGGCAGCCTCCCCTTTTGCACCCTCTCCCCTGGTCGACACAAAACAGAGAAACAGAGATCCAACAATGAGTCTTACTGAGTAAAGGTTGATAACATGCATAGGAGCATTTACAGCCAGGGCAATGTTAACTTAGTTAACGCTAGCTAGCTCATCACTCTGTATAGGTTGTTTGGCGTTCACATACAACATAAATATAGAAGTGTATATAACATACAAAAAACATTTTAATCTTCATCCTTTATGACTGAGCCAACGTTGCTTATGAACAAATTGCTAGTGCTTGTTGTTAGCTATTGTTGTTAGCTATCGTTTGTTTGACTTCAAGGACCTAATGACATTGTTTAACATACAATTAAGTTAGGTAACGTAACTAACGTTAACGTTTTTAAACTTACCATTTATATGTGACATGAACCTCATCAACGACAACCCCCACCAAGTCTTCACGGTATACTTCGGAGGAAAGCATATCCCTCCATTTCTCATTGAGTAACCAAGACTCAGGGCTACCAAACACCAACTGTATTCGGCCATGGAGGATGTCTGTATCGTTGATTCCTCCGAGCTGCTTGGCAGAGACTCCTAGCTTCCCAGCCTCTCTGATCTGATCTTCCATCAGGGCAACCAACGGAGATACTACCACTATTATGGGATTTTTCACCTTTCCCATTTTCTTCACGACAAGAGGAGCTAATTGATAGATCAAACTCTTGCCGAAACCAGTTGGGAGAAGAGCAAAAACATCTTTTCCTATGAGAAAAGCCTCCAGAGCAGTGTTTTGCTCTTCTTTCAGTGAAGAAATACTCTGTAATTCCGATAAAACTTGCTCGATAGCCACGCTAACGCTAGTTTCATCGGCTGAAGCCGCCATGTTCTTTAGACTGAACTGTCACGCTTGTTGTTGCGTCACACCTCAACCCGCCTCAAACTAACGCTGATTGGACGTTCGTTTGGTGAACTGCTCCAAATTTTCTTTAACGGAGAGTAGCCAGACTGATCTGCGAGTGAAACCTTGAAAGCTGCCGAGATCAGGATGGTCTCACGAGGCTAAGGGAGGTCAGCCTTTCCTGTGTCATGATGGTTTGCATGTTTTTATAAGTTTTACTTTAGAACAGCTTCAACCAGAAGCTACAGTAACTGGGAGAGTAAGAAGGAGCCTGAGTGCAATGCTTAAACTTGGATCCAGGTCAACAATGTTCTCCTTCTAGATGGGATTTAGCATCTCTGATGGTGGGAAGGTGTGTGTGGGGAAGGAGTGAACTGCCCCCTCTACCTCCAGCCTCAGGTCCTGAGCTTCAACATCTTCTGCTGCCTGCTCTGATTTGTGGCAGCATTCAACGAGCCTCCCTTAATCCTTCCTGCTTTTCTTCTGCTCCTTGGAGTGCAGAAATCCATGAAGCTGGGAAAAGCTTTCTGTGAGAGTGACCAGAGCTTTATCCATAGAGGAAGAGACAACTTCTCCTTTGAAGATCTCTTCTGCTGTACCCTGTGTTTCCTCTTCTCCTTGATATTCAAACTGTCTCTGGCCAACTCATTTCTACCTCAATCTCCTGTGTGATTTCACTGGCATCTGTTTTCATGGAGCTGAATCCCATTTATCTGAATTCCTGTAAGAAGCCTGTAACTGTGTTGATTTCTCTCCTCAGTGTATCTACAAACACTGCTGGACTCTGCAGAAGCTTGCTGACTTTACTGATGTTGTACATAACCTTGTACCATACAATAGTGCTTACCAGGAGAGGCCATGTCTGCATCTCCTTGAAGATCCCTCTGGCTGATGAGGCAACTTCTGCATCCCTCTTTTCCTTGGCATGGTCTTCTAGTTCAGTCAACGTCTTTAGGATGTCAGGAAACTGATGACGGACCGCTTTGACAGCTTCAATTAGACATTCTCACCTGGTAGACAGTGCTTTTAGGGTGAAGGTCTTGACATGGTCTTTAAGGATTGTCCAGCAGAGTACTGAGGAGCTGAAGAGAGAGTAGAGACGCTGCAACAGCCCAAAGAAACTGGCCGATGCCACAGATGACTTGGCAGCATCACCAACAACACGGTTTAGTGTGTGATCAGCACAGGGAACACATAATGCCTCGCTGTAGAGATCTAGCACTCTCCTCTGGACCCCCTGGTTCTTACCCTGCATATTGCTGCCATTACCATATGACTGGCCATAACAGTTAGCAAAGACCAAGCCTAGTTTTTCTAGGTGCCCTAAAAATGCCTGTGGTATCAGGGGCCAACACAATCTTCATGGACAGTGATGCCTTTTTTTAAAAAAAAAAATCCCAGTTTACGATTCACAGCCCCACTGAGAGCTGCTGGTTGTGACTCTAATCGGTTATACATACTATTATTATTGAACAATGTTGGGCTTTATTTACTCTACCAACAATTCCATCTGTTGTGCACTTGGCCACAAGTGAGATGACTTCATGTTGGATCCGACTACTCAGGTGGTTCTTTCAGCTTCTTGCCTGGTCAGAGAGACGAGCTCATAGCTGCAGCATCTCTGGGCGTCTTTCTCCATCTCCTGTCCAGAAACAAACTAAATTGGGCAGCAAAAAAACAAAAAACATGTCTTCATGAAGCTGTGTCTCTGCTGCCCACGAGCAAAGACACTCAGGAGACACTGAACTCATGTCTTGGGGGGAAATATTGCAGTTCTTTCTCCACAGATTGACCAATAAAATCACAGCAAAAATCTGTCACTCACCCCCAACCAGAGCGCCGTTAACTTGCATCAACATGAGCTGCGACCCTTGACCCCTCTCACTTAATAAACTCATGGTTCTGTTGAAACGACTCAAACTCTGTTCATCCACAACACTTCAGATCCAGATGCAGCTGCATTTAAAAGGTTTCAGGTAAAGAAAACCAGCAGCTTCAGTCATGCAGTGATGTTGGAGGAAAAGTCATTCTGAGAGCTGCTATCCTGAAGCTTTTCTCCAACACACCTGGATCAGACCACACATGGGTTTAAACGGCACCCTGTGGTTAAATGCATGCATTTTTAATATTGTTCAGTATTTATTTAAGCAAAATTAACATGATGAAGTCCAGATTAACTCCTAATTGAGACATAAAGTATTCATCTGGCGTGTGTCTTGTTTCAAAACTATATTCAGTCAGTGGTAATTGTTTTAGAACATGAAGCATTTTAATTTACCTGAAGGGAATTTAACTTAAAAAACCTGAGATCATTTTGAATTCAACCAAATAGTTACTTTTATTAGTTACTCCCCAGATGTCTGGTTATGCTCAGATATCAGGAAATACACATTAAAATGACCCTTTGTGACGCTACACTGAGGAAAATATCAGTTTAAAGGTTTTTAGTCAAAATTTGAAATTATGAGGAGTGTCTTTATGCTGAAGCAGATAAGATCTTTTCTTTTCTCCTTCATCAAGAACACACTCTCCTCACACTTAGATTTTATTATTGTAAAGTCTGAAAAAATCTTCTTTTAAAACCTCAACAAAACAAAAACAGATCTGGAAAAAAACTTTTTAGAAACATTAAATATTTAAACAGTGAACCAGTAGGTCAAAGGTTTGTCTAACAGCTCTGCTCCTTATCCTGCAGGCTGTAAAACCTGATAACCCTCCCTGTTCTTCCTGCTCTCAGACACTCCTTGAAGCTGGTGGAGCAACATCTGCTGGAGGTGAAAGCTGATTGGCTGCAGCCTCTCTGCTCTGACACGTGATTCGTAGATCAGAGCTCAGAGCTGTTGCTGTTTTCAGGAAATGAAACTCACACAGTCACTGTGACCGAGAGGAGAAATGGAGCAGAACCAGCTGGACCGAGAAACCTTCTCCTGTTCGATCTGTCTGGATCTACTGAAGGATCCGGTGACTATTCCCTGTGGACACAGCTACTGTATGAAGTGTATTAAAAACTTCTGGGATGAAGAGGATCACAAAGGAATCCACAGCTGCCCTCAGTGCAGGGAGACCTTCACACCGAGGCCCATTCTGAAGAAAAACACCATGTTAGCAGCTTTAGTGGAGCAGCTGAAGAAGACTGGACTCCAAGCTGCTCCTGCTGATCTCTGCTATGCTGGACCTGAAGATGTGGCCTGTGATTTCTGCTCTGGAAGAAAACTGAAAGCCACCAAGTCCTGTTTAGTCTGTCTGGCCTCTTTCTGTGAGAAACACCTTCAGCCTCATTATGATGTGGCTCCACTAAAGAAACACAAGCTGGTGGAGCCCTCCAAGAACCTCCAGGAGAACATCTGCTCTCGTCATGATGAGGTGATGAAGATGTTCTGTCGTACTGATCAGAAGTGTATCTGTTATCTCTGCTCTGTGGATGAACATAAAGGCCACGACACAGTGTCAGCTGCAGCAGAAAGGACTGAGAGGCAGAGAGAGCTGGAGGTGAGACGAGAAAACATCCAGCAGAGAATCCAGGACAGAGAGAAAGATGTGAAGCTGCTTCAACAGGAGCTGGAGGCCATCAAGCACTCTGCTGATAAAACAGTGGAGGACAGTGAGAAGATCTTCACTCAGCTGATCCGTCTCATCCAGAAAAGAAGCTCTGATGTGAAGCAGCAGATCAGATCCCAGCAGGAAACTGAAGGGAGTCGAGTCAAAGAGCTTCAGGAGAAGCTGGAGCAGGAGATCACTGAGCTGAAGAGGAAAGACGCTGAGCTGAAGCAGCTCTCAGACACAGAGGATCACAACCAGTTTCTCCACAACTACCCCTCACTGTCAGCACTCAGTGAGTCTACACACTCATCCAGCATCAAGATCCGTCCTCTGAGCTACTTTGAGGATGTGACAGCAGCTGTGTCAGAGCTCAGAGATCAACTACAGGACATCCTGAGAGACGCATGGACAAACATCTCACTGAGACTCACTGAGGTGGATGTTTCACTGTCAGAACCAGAACCAAAGAGCAGAGCTGGATTCTTGAGATATTCATGTGAAATCACACTGGATCCAAACACAGCACACAGTTATCTGTTACTATCAGAGGGGAACAGGAAGGTGACAAGGATGGATCAACCTCAGTCTTATTCTAGTCATCCAGACAGATTCACTGGTTGTTGTCAGGTTCTGAGTAGAGAGAGTCTGACTGGACGTTGTTACTGGGAGGTGGAGAGGAGAGAGAGAGTTAATGTAGCAGTCGCATACAAGAATATCAGCAGAGCAAGAGGGAATGAATGTTTATTTGGAGCTAATGACAAATCTTGGGCATTAAATTGTTACCAAGGAGGTTATAAATTTGGTCACGACAACATCTGGACCTCCATCTCAGGTCCTGGTTCCTCCAGAGTAGGAGTGTACCTGGATCACAGAGCAGGTATTCTGTCCTTCTACAGCGTCTCTGAAACCATGACTCTCCTCCACAGAGTCCAGACCACCTTCACTCAGCCGCTACATGCTGGAGTTTGGGTTTACTATTGGAGCACTGGAGGTTCTGCTGAGTTCTGTAAACCCAAATAGACAGAATCCACTGAAGGTTCAGTGAGTTTGATTCTGGTTTTTAAATCTCCAGCAGATTATTTTCTTGATGGTTGTTGTTTTATTTCTAAACTGCTCAGAAATCAATAGTCAGAGATTGTCAGCACTTGTTTTTCTCCAGAATTGATGTTCTGGTTCTGTTGGGTTTAAAATTTCTCATCATTGTTTTCTAAACCAGCTGATTAGCACCAGAATATTTTCTGTTTTTCCTCCTTGTTCCTTTTAGCAGTAAAGACTGTGAACTTACTAATAAAATGTGTTGGGTATCTTTCCTCTTTCTGTTTTTTTTTGTCCAGAAAATGAATTAACTGCACGAGCGATACGAGTTCTAAAATGCTACCAAACAATCCCCGCTGTCACTGTAATTTGTGTGTGGGGTGCAGAAATCAATCCACACACTTTGTTTTAATATTTAAGTAACCAAAACTTGGCCTCTCCTTCCTGACCCTCCCAGTTTCTCCTGCTCACCATGTGGACCTCTGCAGAAACATCTCCATGTTCTAATCTCCATCAGGACGCTGTCCTCTGTTCTCATAGAAAGATTCACTGCAGAAAAGCTTTTTATCGTGGTCTGATGGTGCTGTTATCACCGTACCCTGGGGCATCTCCAGACGGTAACCTCTGCGATGCTTCAGAGGTTCTTTTGGATCAGGAGACGGCCGTGGTGAACCTAGAACCTGCTTCCAGCTCCTTCACCCTCCCTGAAGAACAGAGCCGTGCAGAGACCACTGAAGGAGCAGGTGCTCAGAGTAAAAAAGGGATTCTAGAGATGAATATTAGCACAAATTTCACATCTTTACAGTTCAATGTACCATGATGTATTATAAAATAGTTACCAAAGTTATACAACAGATTTAAATCTAGAGGAAATGATAGAACACAACACCACACATAGGTTTGGTCAGTATTTTATTACAGTCAGAATTTAACTCTGCAGGACTGCTTTGATTACAGGGAGGTCATTAGAAACCTAGACCATAGAACATATTCTGGTTTTACACAACTGCTCTGCTAAAAAGATAAACAGAGTGGCCACAATAAAGCCTGATAATGAACTGTATTAAGATAGATAAGATAGGCTTTATTGATCTCACATCGGAGAAATTCACTTGACACATCGGCTCAGTAATCAATAATCAGAGGAAGGTGCCAAGAGTAGGAAAAGGTGCATTAGTTATATACAGTGTGTCCTCATATATACAGTGGATGAAAAAAAGAAAATAAGAAAAATTTGAATAAAAATACAAAACAAAATAGGAATAAAGGCAGATGTTGTCATGTAAATTCACAGTGACTTATATACATGTATTGACATATTCACGTGGTGATAGCAGCAGGAGTCACTTCTTTCATAGTGCAGCATTATATAATCTGGTAGCAGCAGGAATGAATGACCTGCGGTAACGCTCCTTCTTACAGACAGGGTGTCTAAGTCTGTCACTAAAGGAGCTGCTCAGCTCCTCTACAGTCTGGTGCAGGGGGTGGAAGGTGTTGTCCATGATGGATGTGAGCTTGGACAACATCCTCCTCTCAGCTACTTCCTCCACAGAGTCCAGAGAGCAGCCCAGGACAGAAGTGGCCTTCCTCACCAGCTTATTCAGCCTCTTTCTGTCCCGCTCTGCGCTGCCAGGAGCCCAGCAGACGACAGCGTAGAGAAGGGCTGAGGCCACCACAGAGTCATAGAAGGTCTTAAGCAGAGGCCGGCTCACTCCAAAGGACCTCAGCCTCCTCAGGAGGTGGAGGCGGCTCTGGCCCTTCTTATACAGAGCGTCTGTGTTATGAGTCCAGTCCAGATTATTGTTGACGTGAACACCCAGGTATTTGAAACTCTCCACGGTTTCTATGTCCTTCCCCTGGATGTTCACAGGTGAGTGAGGTGGGGGTCTTCTCCTGAAGTCGATCACCATCTCCTTGGTCTTACTGGTGTTTAAGCACAGATGGTTCTTCTCACACTAGTCCACAAAGTTCATGATGACCGACCGGTACTCCAGCTCGTTCACTGCAAAAACAGAACTAGAAATAAGTAAAATCTTCTTATAATGAGTGTATTTGTGCTTGATTTGTGCAGGAAAATAAGATGATTTGCCAGTGGAATAAGATTTTTGTACTTAAAATAGGAACAAATCATCTCCATCATCTTATTTCAAGTGCAGGATGTCTAATTATCTTATTTTAGGGTCAAAATACTCATTCCATTGGCAAATAATCTTATTTACCTGCCCAAATCAAGGATAAATACACTAACTTTAAGAACATTTTACTTATTTTTAGATCCGTTTTTGCAGTGTTCCCCTAAGACACACAGCCCACAATGGCCGAGTCATCAGAGAACTTCTGAAGGTGGCAGCTGTCCGTGTTGTATTAAAGGCCCTAATAATAAATTAGGCAGCCCAGATGTTCTCTACTTACAGTGGAGGTGTACTACTACTAGTAAACTGACTGTTTGTGAAATTCTACTTAGGTTCTCTACCAATACAAAGTTTTTCTAGTCACTGTACAGCTGGTACAGGGACTAGAAAAACTTTGTATTTTTCTTTTTACCTGTTGAACTCCTTCTAACCCAGCTGGTTAACGTCCCTTTGGCTGCCTCAAGCAGTTCCTCATTTTTTAGGTTAAGAAATTATTCCTTATGAGGCAACATTCACCTTAAAAAAACATTATACATGATAATCTAAAAATATTTTTAAATATAATGTTTTCACATTATACCCTCCCCACTGATTCATCCAAAAAGAAGTGTCCTCATCTGAAGAATGAGTTTCTTGTTGAAATAAACAAATAAACAATGTATTTGGTGCCCTTTACTAAATAACAACACAGCTTTCCTTTTAACAATTTCTTTCAAGCCCCTCACATTCAAAGAACCAACATAAATTTTAACATTCAACATGAACTCAGAAAAGTTTTAGGAAGTCACAACTTCTCTCCAAATAGAACAGTAAGAGATAAAAATTAAAAAAAGATTGATAATATTGATTGATAATGTCATTCACCTATTACATTTCCAATCATCGCCCTGAAAAAAGGCCTTCCTTCTACCTTCCACTCTTCCAGGTCTTCTTTTGGTAACTTCTGGTAATTTTAATGTTTTTAGGACCCTTTCTCTCTCTCTTAAAACTTTACTTTGAGAATCTTGGCATCAGCAAATCTTTCATATCTAACAATTTTCTCATTTGTTGCTCAAATGAAAGAATAGCCAGGGAGGTCAGCCTTTCCTGTGTCATGATGGTTTAAGATAAGATAAGATAGGCTTTATTGATCTCACAGTCGAGAAATTTACTTGTCACACACCGGCTTAATAAACAAAAGAAGGTGCCAAAAGGAGGAAAGGTGCATAAGGTATACGGTATATACATTGTGTTCACATATGTACAGTGTATCAAAAAAATAAAAAAATAAAATAAAAGTAATAGTACAAGGGAAATAAGCAGATATTTAGGATGAATTGTTTACACTCAGGAGACTCGTATACAAGTAGGATGATGTTGTGAATCAGGTGGTACCAGGTAAGAACAACAGTGAGGCAGTGAGATATCTATGCAGCTGAAGTCGCTTATTAAACAGGATTATTTAACAGTATTATTGCACAGTGTATTAAAAAGAATTGCATAGTAGTTATTACAGTTACAGTGCAGCATTGTATAATCTGGTAGCAGCAGGAATAAATGACCTGCGGTAGCGCTCCTTCTTACAGACAGGATGTCTAAGTCTGTCACTAAAGGAGCTGCTCAGCTCCTCTACAGTCTGGTGCAGGGGGTGGAAGGTGTTGTCCATGATAGATGTGAGCTTGGACAACACCCTCCTCTCCGCTACTTCCTCCACTGAGTCCAGAGAGCAGCCCAGGATAGAAGTGGCCTTCCTCACCATCTTATTCAGTCTCTTTCTGTCCCGCTCTGCGCTGACAGGAGCCCAGCAGACGACAGCGTAGAGAAGGGCTGAGGCCACCACAGAGTCATAGAAGGTCTTAAGCAGAGATCTGCTCACTCCAAAGGACCTCAGCCTCCTCAGGAGGTGGAGGCGGCTCTGGCCCTTCTTATACAGAGCGTCTGTGTAACCCACCTCTTATTTCTTTTAAGAATTAAATGTAATTTTGGGTTTCAGGTTTACAGTTTTGGACCAATCATCAGAATTGTAAGGTAACGCTCATGGAGCCCAGGACGAAACATCAACATTGACCACACTCACACACAACTTACGTTCAAAAATGTATTGTCAATCATGAATGTAAACAATATGAACAATATGACAACAATATGAAGAAATAAAGTTGCACAATGTAAAGAAAATTAGAAAATAAATGAGCTCAGTTTAGTTCTCGTTTGGTATCGTTGGGGCCCTCTAATGCGTTTCACTGGTCCTACCACACCGCAGGTTTGGGAGAGTCGCCATCCAGTTCTATGGATCTCGTCACTCCAACAGATGCTTGGAATCAGCCCGATGGCTATCCAACGCTGGTATCCTTTTTATTGTGGACCATTGGTGTCGCTGATGCCTCTCCCTCAGCGTCAAGAGTCACCAAGTCTTATCTCAGAAAAAAAACCTGACCTGTAGGACAGGCCACACTCATTCATTTATTCCGTAAATTAAAATACTACAGGCCATAATTCCTTAATTAAAATAAATAACACAAATATGACCTATATATCAATTTAAATGAATTAACAAAAATAGGTAATTCTCATTTCAGTCTTACTTCAACAGTGTAAATGAAATAAAATACTCAAATTACCCTCTCCTTTCATACAATACACACACCACTTTCGATAAAAGATATTCACAAATAATAGCCTAGTAATTTATCTGAACTACCCTGACATGTTAGGACTTAGAAAATTCGTCAGCTCTGTTAGCTGAGTTCAATGATAGTTCATCCTGGCTGCTACACTAACGGCTAACGCATATGGTATCGACATTAGCAGTTAGCGGCTAATTAGCGCTGACGTTAGCACACGTTTATTCGGTGTTACATCGCTCAAAGTGCATATTAAACTCACCGCCGAGTAGGCAACATCAAATATGAATCCTGGAATTTGCTTGCGAGGTTTTTTTCAACCGCTAAGTTTACGTATCAACTTTTTTTTTCTTTTTTTTCCGAAGCAGAGAGCCTCTCGTGCAACCGGAACATGTGTCCTCCTTCCAACTGTCTCTCAGAGCGCTGTGCGCAGCCGCAGTACTGAGACGCGCCCGTCTCTCTCAGCGCTGTACGGCTGAGTTAACCCCATAAATGCCAGCTCTCTCTCTCTCTCACACATTCAGACAAACTAAACAACAGGCTTTTACGTCTAACAGCTTATGAAGCCTGGGCTACATCTGTGTTATGAGTCCAGTCCAGATTATTGTTGACGTGAACACCCAGGTATTTGAAACTCTCCACAGTTTCTATGTCCTTCCCCTGGATGTTCACGGGGGAGTGAGGTGGGGGTCTTCTCCTGAAGTCCATCACCATCTCCTTGGTCTTACTGGTGTTTAAGCACAGGTGGTTCTTCTCACACCAGTCCACAAAGTTCATGATGACCGACCGGTTCTCCAGCTCGTTCCCCTCAGACACACAGCCCACAATGGCCGAGTCATCAGAGAACGTCCGAAGGTGGTGTGCATGTTTTTATAAGTTTTACTTTAGAACAGCTTCAACCAGAAGCTACAGTGACTGGGAGAGTAAGAAGGAGCTTGAGTGCAATGCTTAAACTTGGATCCAGGTCAACAATGTTCTCCTTCTAGATGGGATTTAGCATCTCTGATGGTGGGAAGGTGTGTGTGGGGAAGGAGTGAACTGACCCCTCTACCTCCAACCTCAGGTCCTGAGCTTCAACATCTTCTGCTGTCTGCTCTGATTTGTGGCAGCATTCAACAAGCCTCCCTTAATCCTTCCTGCTTTTCTTCTGCTCCTTGGAGTACAGAAATCCATGAAGCTGGGAAAACCTTTCTGTGAGAGTGACCAGAGCTTTATCCATAAAGGAAGAACAACTTCTCCTTTGAAGATCTCTTCTGCTGTACCCTGTGTTTCCTCTTCTCCTTGATATTCAAACTGTCTCTGGCCAACTCATTTCTACCTCAATCTCCTGTGTGATTTCACTGGCATCTGTTTTCATGGAGCTGAATCCCATTTATCTGAATTCCTGTAAGAAGCCTGTAACTGTGTTGATTTCTCTCCTCAGTGTATCTACAAACACTGCTGGACTCTGCAGAAGCTTGCTGACTTTACTGATGTTGTACATAACCTTGTACCATACAATAGTGCTCACCAGGAGAGGCCATGTCTGCATCTCCTTGAAGATCCCTCTGGCTGATGAGGCAACTTCTGCATCCCTCTTTTCCTTGGCATGGTCTTCTAGTTCAGTCAACGTCTTTAGGATGTCAGGACACTGATGACGGACGGCTTTGACAGCTTCAATGAGACATTCCCACCTGGTAGACAGTGCTTTTAGGGTGAAGGTCTTGACATGGTCTTTAAGGATTGTCCAGCAGAGTACTGAGGAGCTGAAGAGAGAGTAGAGACGCTGCAACAGCCCAAAGAAACTGGCCGATGCCACAGATGACTTGGCAGCAGCACCAACAACACGGTTTAGTGTGTGACCAGCACAGGGAAAAACATAATGCCTCGCTGTAGAGATCTAGCACTCTCCTCTGGACCCCCTGGTTCTTGCCCTGCATATTGCTGCCATTATCATATAACTGGCCATAACAGTTAGCAAAGACCAAGCCTAGTTTTTCTAGGTGCCCTAAAAATGCCTGTGGTATCAGGGGCCAACAAAATCTTCATGGACAGTGATGCCTTTTTTATTAAATCACAGTTTACGATTCACAGCCCCACTGAGAGCTGCTGGTTGTGACTCTAATCGGTTGTACATACTATTATTATTGAACAATGTTGGGCTTTATTTACTCTATCAACAATTCCATCTGTTGTGCACTTGGCCACAAGTGAGATGACTTCATGTTGGATGCGACTACTCAGGTGGTTCTTTCAGCTTCTTGCCTGGTCAGAGAGACGAGCTCATAGCTGCAGCTATCTGGGCATCTTTCTCCATCTCCTGTCCAGAAACAAACTAAATTGGGCGGCAAAAAAACCCAAAAAAAACATGTCTTTACAAAGCTGTGTCTCTGCTGTCCACGAGCAAAGACACTCAGGAGACACTGAACTCATGTCTTGGGGGAAATATAGCAGTTCCTTCTCCACAGATTGACCATAAAATCACAGCAAAATTCAGTCACTCACCCCCAACCAGAGCGCCGTTAACTTGCATCAACATGAGCTGCGACCCTTGACCCCTCTCACTTAATAAACTCATGGTTCTGTTGAAACGACTCAAACTCTGTTCATCCACAACACTTCAGATCCAGATGCAGCTGCATTTAAAAGGTTTCAGGTAAAGAAAACCAGCAGCTTCAGTCATGCAGTGATGTTGGAGGAAAAGTCATTCTGAGAGCTGCTATCCTGAAGCTTTGCTCCAACACACCTGGATCAGACCACACATGGGTTTAAACGGCACCCTGTGGTTAAATGCATGCATTTTTAATATTGTTCAGTATTTATTTAAGATAAATGAACATGATGAAGTCCAGATTAACTCCTAATTGAAACAGGAAGTATTCATCTGGCGTGTGTCTTGTTTCAAAACTATATTCAGTCAGTGGTAATTGTTTTAGAACATGAAGCATTTTAATTTACCTGAAGGGAATTTAACTTAAAAAACCTGAGATCATTTTAAATTCAACCAAATAGTTACTTTTATTAGTTACTCCCCAGATGTCTGGTTATGCTCAGATTATCAGGAAATACACATTAAAATGACCCTTTGTGACGCTACACTGAGGAAAATATCAGTTTAAAGGTTTTTAGTCAAAATTAGTAGTTATGAGAAGTGTCTTTATGCTGAAGCAGATAAGATCTTTTATTTTCTCCTTCATCAAGAACACACTCTCCTTACACTTAGATTTTATTATTGTAAAGTCTGAAAAAATCTTCTTTTAAAACCTCAACAAAACAAAAACAGATCTGGAAAAAACTTTTTAGAAAAATTAAATATTTAAACATTTTATTGCGAACCAGTAGGTCAAAGGTTAGATTTACAGCCCTGCTCCTTATCCTGCAGGCTGTAAAACCTGATAACCCTCCCTGTTCTTCCTGCTCTCAGACACACCTTGAAGCTGGTGGAGCAACATCTGCTGGAGGTGAAAGCTGATTGGCTGCAGCCTCTCTGCTCTGACACGTGATTCGTAGATCAGAGCTCAGAGCTGTTGCTGTTTTCAGGAAGTGAAACTCACACAGTCACTGTGACCGAGAGGAGAAATGGAGCAGAACCAGCTGGACCGAGAAACCTTGTCCTGTTCGATCTGTCTGGATCTACTGAAGGATCCGGTGACTATTCCCTGTGGACACAGCTACTGTATGAAGTGTATTAAAAACTTCTGGGATGAAGAGGATCACAAAGGAATCCACAGCTGCCCTCAGTGCAGGGAGACCTTCACACCGAGGCCCGTTCTGAAGAAAAACACCATGTTAGCAGCTTTAGTGGAGCAGCTGAAGAAGACTGGACTCCAAGCTGCTCCTGCTGATCTCTGCTATGCTGGACCTGAAGATGTGGCCTGTGATTCCTGCTCTGGAAGAAAACTGAAAGCCATCAAGTCCTGTTTAGTCTGTCTGGCCTCTTTCTGTGAGAAACACCTTCAGCCTCATTATGATGTGGCTCCACTAAAGAAACACAAGCTGGTGGAGCCCTCCAAGAACCTCCAGGAGAACATCTGCTCTCGTCATGATGAGGTGATGAAGATGTTCTGTCGTACTGATCAGAAGTCTATCTGTCTTATCTGTTTAATGGATGAACATAAAGGCCACGACACAGTGTCAGCTGCAGCAGAAAGGACTGAGAGGCAGAGAGAGCTGGAGGTGAGACGAGAAAACATCCAGCAGAGAATCCAGGACAGAGAGAAAGATGTGAAGCTGCTTCAACAGGAGCTGGAGGCCATCAAGCACTCTGCTGATAAAACAGTGGAGGACAGTGAGAAGATCTTCACTCAGCTGATCCGTCTCATCCAGAAAAGAAGCTCTGATGTGAAGCAGCAGATCAGATCCCAGCAGGAAACTGAAGGGAGTCGAGTCAAAGAGCTTCAGGAGAAGCTGGAGCAGGAGATCACTGAGCTGAAGAGGAAAGACGCTGAGCTGAAGCAGCTCTCAGACACAGAGGATCACAACCAGTTTCTCCACAACTACCCCTCACTGTCAGCACTCAGTGAGTCTACACACTCATCCAGCATCAAGATCCGTCCTCTGAGCTACTTTGAGGATGTGACAGCAGCTGTGTCAGAGCTCAGAGATCAACTACAGGACATCCTGAGAGACGCACGGACAAACATCTCACTGAGACTCACTGAGGTGGATGTTTTACTGTCAGAACCAGAACCAAAGAGCAGAGCTGGATTCTTGAGATATTCATGTGAAATCACACTGGATCCAAACACAGCACACAGTCTTCTGTTACTATCAGAGGGGAACAGGAAGGTGACAATGATGAATCAACCTCAGTCTGATTCTAGTCATCCAGACAGATTCACTGATTTGTGTTTTCAGGTTCTGAGTAGAGAGAGTCTGACTGGACGTTGTTACTGGGAGGTGGAGAGGAGAGTTGACGTTTATGTAGCAGTCGCATACAAGGATATCAGCAGAGCAGGAGAAGGGAATGAATGTTTATTTGGAGCTAATGACAAATCTTGGGCATTAATTTGTTCCCAAGGAGGTCATAAATTTGGTCACAACAACATCTGGACCTCCATCTCAGGTCCTGGTTCCTCCAGAGTAGGAGTGTACCTGGATCACAGAGCAGGTATTCTGTCCTTCTACAGCGTCTCTGAAACCATGACTCTCCTCCACAGAGTCCAGACCACCTTCACTCAGCCGCTACATGCTGGGGTTGATGTTTGGATCATTGGAGGTTATGCTGAGTTCTGTAAACACAAATAGACAGAATCCACTGATGGTTCAGTGAGTTTAATTCTGGTTTTTAAATCTATTCAATTCAATTCAATTCAATTTTATTTATATAGCGCCAAATCATGAAACATGTCATCTCAAGGCACTTTACAAAATCAAGTTCAATCATATTATACAGATTGGGTCAGATTATACAGAATGGTCAAAAATGTCCTATATAAGGAAACCAGTTGATTGCATCAAAGTCCCGACAAGCAGCATTCACTCCTGGGGAACCGTAGAGCTACAGGGAGAGTCGTCTGCATTGTACATGGCTTTGCTGCAATCCCTCATACTGAGCAAGCATGAAGCGACAGTGGGAAGAAAAACTCCCCATTAACGGGAAGGAAAATCTCCGGCAGAACCGGGCTCAGTATGAACGGTCATCTGCCTCGACCGACTGGGGTTACAGAAGACAGAACAGAGACACAACAAGAGAAACAAAAAAGCACAGAAGCACACATTGATCTAGTAATCTGTTCTACATTAGATGGTAATAGCGGGTGAGCCGTCTTCTCTGGATGATGTCACAGTTAACAGAACGCCAGACCAGGTGTACCTACTATGAAGAAAAAAGAGAGAGAGCAAAAAGTTAAAAGCTGAAATGATGACAGTCATTTCAATGTAATACAATGCAAAACTGGAGAACAGTAGAAATCAGTAGAGTGAGAAAAATTAGACCCTGATGTCCTCCAGCAGCCTAGGCCTATCACAGCACAACTATAGAGATAGCTCAGGGTAACATGAGCCACTCTAACTATAAGCTTTGTCAAAAAGGAAAGTTTTAAGATTAGTCTTAAAAATAGATAGGGTGTCTGCCTCACGGACCAAAACTGGGAGTTGGTTCCACAGGAGAGGAGCCTGATAGCTAAAGGATCTGCCAAAAAAAAAGGTAAAAAACAAAGCAACTGGACTTGTTTTCCGTAGTTGAAGACGTTTCGCTTCCTCTCCCGGAAGCTTTCTCAATTCAAAAAGTCTGGAGTAATGATGAGTAACAAGCTTTATATCATTCCAAACAAAGGCCTGTAATGGCTTAGATAACATGCAAATTCAACCGAAACAGGACCACCCCTTAGTAATGGGCGGTCGTTAAAACCATTAAGCCAGCGGAATGGACCGAAACTGGTCCACTCCTCTGTAACGAGGAGTCGTTAGAGTTGTTATTGGCTTGGCTTAAAGGAACAATGTTTTAATCACCTGAATGAGGGTGAGAGTTAAGTTGACGATTGGCTGGAATTAATCCTATAGCTGTGTTGTAAGTTTTTGAGAGTTTTTGAGAGCAACACAGCTATAGGATTAATAGGGTGTTTTCAGCTGACGTCACGCTCACGTGACTACTCAGCGCGTCCGCCATATTGGGTGGCAGTCGTTTCGCACCGTTGACCTGCATTGTATGACGCCTTAGGCAGTATTGGAAGTGAACAATGGGGAAAACGTGTTTAATGGTTGGTTGCACGGCCCGTGGAGGTGGAGATCAACGCTTTCTATCGCCTACCAGCCGTAATAGTGAATCAGTGTGAAAAAAAAAAAAACAGCTGTCTGAACAACGCTGTCACCTATGGCTGACACGGATATCCAGGTCCGATTTGGACGGTGTTAAGCTGGAATACGCCAGAGTCTGCGGTGCTCACTTTGTCACAGGTAATTAACTGTTAAGTATTTAAAACATATAAGAAGAATATATTAATAATAGGGCTTGGGCGTTATGACTTATTACTTTCCGCGGCTGTCGTGTTGACTGCCTCCGCCGCCTCTACTGCCTATTACTACCGCATACTGTACTCCCTCTCTCAGCCGTGTTTTAATTTGATTAATTTCACCTTAACTTGATTTCAACCATGGTAAACCGTTGCTGTATTGTGGGCTGTAACAGCGCAACACATGATCGCCATGGGAAAAACATAGAAACAGATTAATTTTCCACCGCTTTCCTGCCTGGAGGCGCAACCACGGAGAACAACTGTTAGCGATAACAAAGAGTCGTCGGCTCGCTTGGATCGCGGCTGTAAGTCGACCGAACATAACTTTCCACAGTATCCCGATGTCAATGAGAGTGTGTTCTAAACGTTTGAAACACATAGCAGCTAGTTAAAAGTACATTACATGCGCGAGTGGTTGTTAGCGCTAACGGTTAGCATGAGCCAGAGCCCGGCTGAGCACAGCTTACCTTTGAACGAGTTACAGAGATAAAGAGATCGTCGGCTCGCTTGGATCGCGGCTGTAAGACCGAACATAACTTTCCACAGTATCCCGATGTCAATGAGAGTGTGTTCTAAACCTTTGAAACACATAGCAGCAAGTTAAAAGTACATTACATGCGCGAGTGGTTGTTAGCACTGGCGGTTAGCAGCTACTAAACTAGCATGTGCCAGCCCGTCTGAGCGCAGCTTACCTTTGAACGAGTTGCTGTGTTCCCACTGTTTGCTGGCTTTATGATCTGCAGCTCCTACCGGCGCCAATACGGTAAATACAACTTAATTTTGCACTGGTCATTGTTCTGCTTAAATAATTAAAGCCGCGAGCAGCGTCGATCGGCCTTGCAGCCAAGCGCCTTCGCGCACCGCCCGCCGCTGGCGGGCGGTGCAACACATTTGCGTCGGATTGTTTACATTTTTACCATCTTATTAAAACTCACCCGTCCACGTATGATGGCGATTTCCTTGATGTACATAACCAGATGTGAACTGGTTGTGAGCCTCTAGATCCTTGTAAGCTCTCATTTCCTCAAGAGTGTGCAGAGGGTTTTCACTGAACACCAGGTAATGCACTATGTCGCTGTGCTCTACATTTGGCCAATCATCTGGATTACGGCTAAACAAGGCACCGTGGAGGGCATACGGGTCCATATGGTCGATCACGGAACATTTCCTCAGATATACGTCCTTATCTGGTCGCTCTAGCGTGCTGGCGTACTTATCCATTCGCGATACGATAATACGTGTAAGACAACTAGAGATAAGGAAGTGTGCCACCCAATATGGCGGACCGGAAGTTGGCCAGTGACGTCAGTGAAAACACCCTATTCCAGCCAATCGTCAACTTAACTCTCACCCTCATTCAGGTGATTAAAACATTGTTCCTTTAAGCCAAGCCAATAACAACTCTAACGACTCCTCGTTACAGAGGAGTGGACCAGTTTCGGTCCATTCCGCTGGCTTAATGGTTTTAATGACCGCCCATTACTAAGGGGTGGACCTGTCATGGTTTAGGTTTTGTCTGTGAAAAAAGGAAACTCTGGAAACCTGTTTAATATGGGATTTAAATGACATGTCTTGGTCAAAAACAACACCAAGATTTTTAACTTTATTACCAGAGGCCAAGTTAATGCCATCCAGATTAAGTGATTGATTAAGAACTTTATTTTTTGAAGACTCTGGCCCAAAGATTACAACTTCTGTCTTGTCAGAATTTAAATGCAGGAAATTTAAAGTCATCCAGCTTTTGATGTCATCAAGACATGACTGCAGTCGAAGGAACTGATTGGATTCATCAGGATTTATGGATAAATATAGCTGAGTATCATCAGCATAACAGTCGAAATTAATCCCATGCTGTCTGATAATTTTGCCAATCGGAAGCATATATATATAGTAAATAGAATTGGTCCAAGGACTGAACCTTGTGGTACTCCACAAGTGACCCTAGAGTTTGAGGAAGATTTATTATTAACATGAACAAACTGGAATCTGTCCGACAGATAAGATTTAAACCAGCCTAATGCTTTTCCCTTAATCCCTACAGTATGCTCAAGTCTTTGTAGGAGAATATTGTGATCAACTGTATCAAATGCAGCACTGAGATCTAACAGGACAAGTATAGACACAAGTCCATTATCTGAGGCCATGAGAATATCATTAGTGACCTTCACCAGAGCTGTTTCAGTGCTATGATGAGCTCTAAAGCCTGACTGAAACTCCTTAAGTAGGTCATTACTTTGTAAATGTTCACATAGTTGATTAGCAACTACTTTCTCAAGAATTTTAGATAAGAAAAGAAGATTAGATATAGGTCTGTAATTTACTAAATCATCCTGATCAAGAGAAGGTTTCTTAAGTAAAGGTTTAATAACAGCTACTTTAAAAGCCTGTGGTACATATCCATTTACCAAGGATAGATTAATCATGTCTAAAATAGGACCACTGATCAGAGGGAATACCTCCTTAAAGAACTTGGTTGGGATTGGGTCTAACATACAGGTAGAAGGTTTAGATGAAGCTAAAATTTTAGATAGCTCAGAAAGCTCCACTGCTTTTAAACAGTTCAGACACTGCGCAGGTTCTAAGGATTCCTCCAATGCTGCCTCACTTACTGAGGACGAGGTAATCATGTAATCTCCAGCAGATTATTTTCTTGATCGTTGTTGTTTTGTCTAAACTGCACAGAAATCAATAGTCAGAGATCGTCAGCACTTGTTTTTCTTCAGAATTGATGTTCTGGTTCTGTTGGGTTTGTTCATTTCTCATCATTGTTTTCTAAACCAGCTGATTAGCACCAGAATATTTGTAGAGTTTTTCCCTCCTTGTTGCTTTCAGCAGCAAAGACTGTGAACTCAGTAATAAAATGTGTTGGATACCTCTCCTTTCACGTTTTTTTGTCCAGACAATCAGTGAATTATGTGACCCATACGAGTTCTAAAATGCTACCAAACAATCCCCGCTGTCACTGTATTTTGTGTGGGTTGCAGAAATCACCCCACACACTTTGTTTTAATATTTAAGTAACCAAAAGTTGGCCTCTCCTTCCTGATCCTCCCAGTTTCTCCTGCTCACCATGTGGACCGCTGCAGAAACATCTCCAAATTCTAATCTCCATCAGGACGCTGTCCTCTGTTTTTTTTTTTCCAGTGTCCTGTCTAGCAATGTGGTAATAAGAATTCATGTCTTAATGCCAAATAGAGCTCGACAGATTTTGCTTTCACAAGTGGAGCAAACAGCTCCATTCTGCTGCTATCATCACCTGAACATAAGTCAGCCCACATGTATGTATGTATGTATGTATGTATGTACAAATGTATACAATGTATATGCACGTACATACGCGTAGGTGCGTATGTAAGTAGGCGCATAGATATATGTATATATTTAAGTATATAGATATGTTTATATATATATATATAGACCACTAAGAATGTAAATGAGACATCATATGCCCATTCCTATTTCCTTTTTTTTTTTTTTTTTTTTTTTGTATTTTTTTGGTATTCTTTCTGATCCATTGTATATATGAAGACTCACTGTATATAATTGAATGCACCTTCCCTACTCTGCACCTTCTTGTATGAGCCGATGTGACGAGTGAATTTCTCCATTGTGAGATCAATAAAGACTATCTTATCTTATCTTATCTTAGCTTTCGCCATAGTGCTCCGCTTGATTTATGCATGTAAATAGCTTTGTTGTGATTCCTGCAGGGAGAATTTCAAATTATATGGACACTACAATGGGAAAGTAGGAGAGTAAAGGAAGATCAAGAAGAGAAAAAAGAAACAGAAGAGGTGAAAGAAAGAAGAGATAAAAGGGAGAGAATGATAAAACGTCCTCCGTCTTCTCCTTCACCTGGAAAGAGACGCAAAAAGAACAGCACAACCAACAGACATAAAGCAACAGATACAATCGAGTAACACCTTGATGCCATTGCTAAATCATATGTATTATTATTTAAGCTGACATGTGTAAAGTGATACATGAAAAAAGAAAGTGAAAGAAAATAAATAAATAAATAAATTACGGGCTTTCTGTATATAAGTGAACACTTAATAACTGAAACCCTGCACCTGTGGGAGTTTATGAGAGTGCACTAGTTTAGGTGAAAATTATCCAGAAGGAAATAGCTCGATAGTGGTTGTGGAGAACCAAAGGCCCGCCTTCCCTGAGCACAGAGTCAGGGGTCAGGGGACCCATAACCCCGGACTCGCAAAGGGGCCCCCAAAGCAGGGCACCCAAGAGGGGCCAACACAGGAAATCTGCAACCCCCCCCCCCCCAAGGAAAGAGGAAAGACGACTCCGAGTGAATCCCCCAGCCACCGCAATGTTGACGCCCCCAGGAGCCGGAGCGGACAAGCCCGTGGGCTCTGCCGGCAGCCAGCCGCCCTTAAGTGGTCCCGGCCATGGGCCCTGAGGGCCAGAGGCCCCAGGGGCACCCCGCCCCCACGGCGGGGGCCCTGGTTGACCCCCGGGGGGCCAGGCCCTGCGAAGCAGCCACCAGGAATGGGCCTGCACCCACCTGGGAACCCGCCCCAAACCCGAGGACCGTCAATGCGCCAGAGGGCCAAGGCACCTGCCAGCGCAGCTGAGGGGGGCAGAACGTGGGGGGATGGGCTCCGCACCTAGCGGAGACTTGAGATCGGACCGGACCCATATCTGGTAGAAAAAAAAAAACTAATTCACACCATCCCTCCCTAGTGCCCCACTCACCACACTCACCAACCATACGACTGCCTGTGCCCGACCCCCGGCCCTGCCCCCGGACCAGACGCCCCCTGGACCAGGGCCCCCAAAGAGGGGGGGCCAACACGACCCGTACGGGCCACCCAACCAGAACCCCTCTAAATACCTAATAAACCCCCTCCCTTCCCCACCTTACCCTGCCCCCACCCCTTTCTGGGGAGAGAAGAGGAGTCAGCCCCAGACCAGGCAAGCCGCTGGCTACCCACAGCAGCCCCCCCGCCAAGACCCCGGACCCAGTGACCCACTCCTCCTCCAGGCCCCAGACTCCGTGCCGCGATCGGAGATCAGGGGTGTGCAAAAGACCCTGATCCTCCCTACGCCCGCTCAGATGTTGTGTTTTTGCATGTTGTTCTCAAGTGTGTTTACAATAGGGAGCGCCAAAGAGGGTGCACAGCACAGCCCACCCCCTCTCTGGAAGGAAACTGGTGCCAGCGCCCCCCCTCCAAGCAACTGCCCAGAACCCTAAATGTCTAAATGCGAGAGGGTGTGAAGGGAGCCGTCCGAGACAAGGCTCACACAACACTAGCCCCCACCCCCCAGACGTCTTCACCCCCACCCCCCCATACCGTGGCCTACATGAATGTGCGTTGTGAAAATGTTTGGAGTGAAAGTGTCTAACATGCATGATAAAATTGGGGAGAGGGACGTCATCAGAAAGTGGCAACCTCCAGTAACGCCCCCCTCCCCAAGGACCTACATGTGTGGTGATGTGATGGAGCAGGCAGAGGGAGGAGTCCGGGGATGGGGAGCAAAGGACTGGGGAGCCATCCCAGGGAGCCAGCTCCCCTACTGACTCCAATAGGCACCCTCGCTCCCCGAAAGCCCCACCCGGAGAAGGGGGCCCCGCCAGCAGCACCACCATAGCCCGGGGGCCAGGGACAGGCCGCAGGGCCCGCCAGCCAACCACCCACCAGGACTAACCCCTCCCAGATGGGGGCAACAGACCCTGGAGTTAGACCCACCAAGCTCCCCACTCCGAGTGCCCCCAGAGCCCCAGGAACCCCTCCATCCAGCCACTGCGCCCTGCAGGAAGCAACCCACCGCCCCCCATTCCACTAAGTGATGGTGCTGATCAAAGGAGCCCAAAGAGATCGATTAGATGTGGATGCAGATGCTGTCTCAAGATTAATATGATCCAACAAAAGATCTCTATACTGATTGATACTGAGATTTTCCTTACTTTTCCAAATTATGAGGATAGTTTTCTTTGCGATACATAATGCAGTGAAAACCATGTAAACTATTTTTTTCCCGGAGGGCTTTCCTCCAAATTACAGCGCAAGCAAACTGATAGCGAAGGTGAAATTTTACAACTCAGGCACTTTGATAAGTCCTTACATATCTGTGTCCAGAACCTCTGGACTGGTGTGCATAACCATAACGCATGAATATAGTTATCAGGATGGTTGCCTATGCAGTGTGGACAGATATTAGATTGTGCCAAACCCATCTTGAATAATCTTTGTCCTGTGTAGTGTACTCTGTGAAGGATTTTGCATGGTATTAGTTGTAAGTTGGTGTATCTAGTCAATTTGAAAGTTCTTAGACATATCTGAGCCCAGAAGTTTTGTTCAAAGCTAACTGATATATCCTCCTCCCATTTCATATTAGGAAGATATATTGAATCATCTATTTTAGTCAGTGTCCTGTATGATTTAGACAGTAGTTTGGGGGGGGGGGGGGGGGGGGGGGGGTTAAATCTAGGAACTCTAATATATTAGTTGGGATTTGTAAACCACCTTTAATATGCTTAAATTTATTTCTAATTATAGATTTAAGTTGTTCATATTCTAAGAATTTATTTTTACTAATGCCATATTGCATATTTAGTTTGGCAAAATTGACGAACTCGTTTCCATCAAGTAAATGTTCCAGATATTCAATACCTTTATTCTTCCAGTACGTAAAGTTTATCATATTATTATTTTATAGGATGTCTGGGTTATTCCAGATGGGTGTACGACTGCATGGGATAAGTGATGACTTCATCATTTTAAGAAACTCCCACCATGCAGTCAGAGTAGAGCTGATATTGATATTTTTAAAGCATGTATGCCGTTTTATATTTGAGCTAATAAACGGCAAATCTGAAATCGGGATATTATTGCATATTTTCTGTTCTATATCTATCCAGGGCTCGTCTAAAGGATTATGCTTTATCCATTTAGTGATATATTGTAGTCTATTTGCCAAGTAGTACTTATGGAAGTTAGGCAGATCTAGTCCCCCTCTGTCTTTAGTTTTCTGTAGCGTCTTTAAGCTGATACGGGGCGGTTTATCTTTCCAAAGAAATTTAGAGATTGAAGAGTCTAGAGATTTAAACCAGTCAGATGATGGTTTATTGGGGATCATTGAAAATAAGTAATTAATTCTAGGTAATCCCATCATTTTAATTGAAGCTACCCTACCCATGAGTGAAATTGGAAGCGATTTCCATCTATCCAGGTCATCTTCTATCTTTTTTAAAAGTGGGATGTGGTTAGATTTTACTAAATCTGCAAGTTTAGACGACACAGTAATACCCAAATATGTAATATTTCCTGATTGCAAATGTAAATCTAGGGGGTTCTGGAAAGAGCAATTAATTGGCAGAACCGTAGATTTAGACCAGTTTATAGAGTAATCAGAAACCTTTGAGAAGGATTCTAGTAATCTAATTACTTGAGAGAGGGAAGAGTTTGAGTGCTGAATATAGAGTAATACATCATCAGCATAAAGACTAATCTTATGCTCTATATTCATGCATTTTATACCTTTAATAACCTTTGTTTGTCTAATTGTTGCTGCTAGACAAAGAAGGTTTTATCATTCTCTCCCTTTTATCTCCTCTTTCTTTCACCTCTACTCTTTTTTTTCTTTTCTTTCACTTTTTGTTCTTCCTTTACTCTCCCATTGTCATGTCCATATAATTTGAAATTCTCCTTGCAGGAATCATAATAAAGCTATTTACAAGCATAAATCAAGTGGAGCACTATGGCGAAAGCCGTTTGCTCCACTTGTAAAAGCAAAATCTGTCGAGCTCTATCTGGCATTGAGACATCAATTCCTATTGCCATATTGCTAGACAGGACACTGGGAAAAAAAATAAAAATAAAATAAATTGTTGCTGCTAGAGGTTCAATAAAAATGGCAAAAAGTGAGGGGGAAAGTGGGCATCCTTGCCTAGTGCCCCTCTGGAGACAAAAGCTGGAAGATGTTTGATTATTTGTCCTGACACAGGCTGTAGGAGAGCTGTATAAAAATTTTAACCAATTTATAAAAAAATTGCCAAAACCAAATTTATGTAGAGTAGCGAATAAAAAATTCCAATTTACTCAAATGCTTTTTCTTCATCTAAAGACATTATAATAGTTTTATTATTTGTACTGTAGGAATAATCTATTAAATTAAGTAATCTGCGTGTGTTTGTGGATGACTGCCTTCCTCTGATAAAACCAGTTTTGTCTGGGTAGATTATGAAAGGAGTGACTTTGTCTAAACTTTTTGCAAAAGCTTTACAGAGTATTTTAATATCTACGTTGATTAAGGCTATGGGACGATAACTGGTGGGA
This sequence comes from Fundulus heteroclitus, assembly GCF_011125445.2. NCBI lineage: Eukaryota > Metazoa > Chordata > Actinopteri > Cyprinodontiformes > Fundulidae > Fundulus > Fundulus heteroclitus. Next base: position 1,753,215 of record NW_023396835.1, on the reverse strand, counting down.
AACATGGGATCTTTGCCTGGCTTAAGCAGAAGACTGATGGTGGCAGAGTTTATACTAACTGGAAATCTGCCATTTTCCTGAATTTCTTGCAACATTCTCTGAAACGTTGGTGCCAGAATATTCCAGAACTCTTTATAAAACTCAGTAGAGAGTCCATCTGGACCTGTAGCCTTTTCATTGGGCATGCTTGTTAAAGCTTCCTGAACTTCAACTGTTCAGCGGTGAGTCCAGTGTCGTTCTTTGGTTATCTGATAGTTTAGGAAGTGTAATTTTATCCAGAAATTGGTTGATGTCATTGTCTGATGGATTTATCTGTGATGTGTATAAAGATATGTAGAAATCACATACCCTAACTGGGTACCTGTGGGTACCCAGTTAGGGTACCCACAGGTTTGGAGGGCAAAAGCCTCATCTAACTGGGCTTTTGTCAAATCAGCAAGAAAATCCAAAAGACCCGCTGCAGAACATAATGGTGAGAAGAATAAACGCAGAAACATCGTCATCCCAGATGTTGCTGGAGTCTCTGAAAAACTCAAGAGGATTTTCTCCAAACACAAAGTCCCAGTACATTTCAAACCAAACAGGACCCTCAGACAGAGGCTGGTGCATCCCAAGGACAAAACCCCCAAACCTAAGATGAGCGGAGTGGTGTATGCAGTTCAGTGCAGTGAGGAACGTTCTGATCTTTATATTGAAGAAACCAAACAACCTCTCCACAGACGCATGGCTCAACACAGGAGAGCTACCTCCTCAGGACAAGACTCTGCTGTCCACCTACACCTAAAGGACAAAGGACACTCTTTGAGGACCAAAATGTTCCCATTTTGAACAAAGAAGACAGATGGTTTGAAAGGGGTGTGAAGGAAGCTATCTACGTCAAGAGAGAAAAAACAACCTTAAACAGAGGAGGAGGCCTTAGGTTCCAACTCTCAAAAACTTACAATACAGCTTTAGGATTAATTCCGGCCAATCATCACCTTAACTCTCAAACTCATTCGGGTGATAAAAACATTGTTCCTTCAAGCCAGGCCAATAACAACCCTACAGACTCCTCGTGACAGAGCAGTGGACCAGTTTCGGTCCAATCTGCTGGCTTAATGGCTTTAATGACCGCCCATTACTAAGGGGTGGACCTGTCATGGTTTAGGTTTTGTCTGCCTTTAGTGTGCAATTCACTCAGCCCTCCCTCGCTCTGCTCCATACACTAATTAGCCTTAACTCCCCGTCACCTGTCAGGCAGCAATTAACCCTGATCTGCCATCACCTGTTTCCACCGCTTTATAAGACTCACCTCTTTCTTTTCCTGTCGCCGGTCCATAGCGTTCACTCCCGCTCAGTCTCTGCCAGTAATCTTGTCAGCTCCGTTTTTGTTACTGTCAGCCTGAAGACTCTTTTCAACCTGGTTTTTGTTACAGTCAGCCTATAGACTTTCCGTCAGCTTTGTTTCTCCAGTGCACGGCTCAGACGTTCAGCTCTCCGGTGCACGGCTCAGACGTTCAGCTCTCCGGTGCACGGCTCAGACGTTCAGCTCTCCGGTGCACGGCTCTGACGTTCAGCTCTTCAGTGCATGGCTCTGATGTTCTGCTCTTCAGTGTTCGGCTCAGAGGTTCTGCTCTCAAGTCCACGTCTCCTGAGTTACTCCCGGTCAGGCACGTTACACGCCTCTGCCGGCCAGCTTCTGTGCCCTACACCCTCATCAGCAGTAAGACTCTGGTTCCACGTCTTTCACCTGCTACACCCTTCAAAAAACTCACCCATAAGAACTGACTCTGTGTGTGCGTGCTGTGTCCGGGTTCATCCCAGAAAAAATATCCTAACAGGACCTGTTTCTGTTGAATCTGCATGTTATCTAAGCCATTACAAGGCCTTTGTTGGGCAATGGTATAAAGCTTGTTACTCCACATTACTCCAGACTTTTTGAATTGAGAAAGCTTCCTGGAGAGGAAGCGAAACGTCTTCAACTACAGAAAACAAGTCCAGTTGCTTTGTTTTTTACTTTTTTTTGAATGACCATGACCTGGATGACTGAGAATCTTCACCAGCTAAACATGACTCACTCTTAACATAGTTGGGAAGGTGTTCAGTTGTTAATACAAACAGGATTCAAACTTGCCAATTATAAAAGCTCAGGCTGCCTTCTTCCTACCCTTACTAGCTCTGGAACTATTCAATCTCACATAGGTCATCCAGGTTTTTGATATCATCAAGACATGCCTGTTGTCAAAGTAATTGATTTTTCAATCAGGATTTATGGATGAATATAGCTGAGTGTCATCAGCATAATAGTGGAAATTAATCCCATGCTGTCTGATAATTATACCAAGTGGAAGCTTCAGTGGCAAACTTAGTCATTTGGGGGCCCTGTGTATACCAGTCTACCTCATATATGCATGTATATTGAATACTGACATTTTCTTAAAGCATGGATGTGACCAAATAGATTGAAATGTATGTCTATGTTAGATTTCCTGTTATTTTTCAACCCTTAACTAATTTAATTTAATGATTTTGATAGCGCCCAAAATCACAGCCAAAGCTACCTCATGCTCTTTGTGAGGATAATCTTGATTGTTATACTCATGACAACGATTCATATGATCTTGGTAATACATCATTACAAAAAACTGAGTTGACATTAGTTATTCCAGGGTCCACTAAATATTCATTGGTTGTGGGATAAAACCCTTCAAACAGAATGTGCCTTGTGGTCGATTTTGTGTTACCCGTAAAGAGAAAATCGCACACAAAACCATTAGATCTGGTATGTGACACATATTACAGTGAATATTAACCTAATATGTCACTTAGGTCAAGTTTCCAGTCTGTCACAGCAGAGGGTTGGAGCAGTATTGATTATTTAAAGTCATCTGCAAAACAAAGATAGCAGAGAAAACATGATAAATGATGGTGAGACATAAATCACTGATTATTAATCTGTCATCATTCACCTCTTCAGCATTTTTATTATCTCTCTCTCATTTGTTCTTCATGCTTCTTGTCTTTTCTGTTTTTCTCTGCTTGACATCATCTCTGAAGTTCCTCATTCTCAGTTTGTCCTCATCTCTCTCTGTGTTTCCTCCTCTCCTTCAATTTATCCTCAATTCATCCTGATTATTCTCCTTCTCTTTTTCAGTTTATCCTCATCTTTGTGATTTTCTCCTTCTCTCAGTTTCTCATCATCCCTTTCTCTCTCTCTAAACTTTACTTTGAGAATCTTGGCATCAGCAAATCTTTCATATCTAACAATTTTCTCATGTGTTGCTTAAATGAAAGAATACCCAGGGAGGTCAGCCTTTCCTGTGTCATGGAGGTGTGCAGGCCAGTTTTTATAAGTTTTACTTTAGAACAGCTTCAACCAGAAGCTACAGTGACTGGGAGAGTAAGAAGGAGCTTGAGTGCAAAGCTTAAATGTGGATCCAGGTCAACAATGTTCTCCTTCTAGATGGGATTTAGCATCTCTGATGGTGGGAAGGTGTGTGTGGGGAAGGAGTGAACTGCCCCCTCTACCTCCAGCCTCAGGTCCTGAGCTTCAACATCTTCTGCTGCCTGCTCTGATTTGTGGCAGCATTCAACCAGCCTCCCTTAATCCTTCCTGCTTTTCTTCTGCTCCTTGGAGTACAGAAATCCATGAAGCTGGGAAAACCTTTCTGTGAGAGTGACCAGAGCTTTATCCATAGAGGAAGAACAAGCTTCTCCTTTGAAGATCTCTTCTGCTGTACCCTGTGTTTCCTCTTCTCCTTGATATTCAAACTGTCTCTGGCCAACTCATTTCTACCTCAATCTCCTGTGTGATTTCACTGGCATCTGTTTTCATGGAGCTGAATCCCATTTATCTGAATTCCTGTAAGAAGCCTGCTGTAACTGTGTTGATTTCTCTCCTCAGTGTATCTACAAACACTGCTGGACTCTGCAGAAGCTTGCTGACTTTACTGATGTTGTACATAACCTTGTACCATACAATAGTGCTTACCAGGAGAGGCCATGTCTGCATCTCCTTGAAGATCCCTCTGGCTGATGAGGCAACTTCTGCATCCCTCTTTTCCTTGGCATGGTCTTCTAGTCCAGTCAACGTCTTTAGGATGTCAGGAAACTGATGACGGACCGCTTTGACAGCTTCAATTAGACATTCCCACCTGGTAGACAGTGCTTTTAGGGTGAAGGTCTTGACATGGTCTTTAAGGATTGTCCAGCAGAGTACTGAGGAGCTGAAGAGAGAGTAGAGACGCTGCAACAGCCCAAAGAAACTGGCCGATGCCACAGATGACTTGGCAGCAGCACCAACAACACGGTTTAGTGTGTGACCAGCACAGGGAACACATAATGCCTCGCTGTAGAGATCTAGCACTCTCCTCTGGACCCCCTGGTTCTTACCCTGCATATTGCTGCCATTATCATATAACTGGCCATAACAGTTAGCAAAGACCAAGCCTAGTTTTTCTAGGTGCCCTAAAAATGCCTGTGGTATCAGGGGCCAACAAAATCTTCATGGACAGTGATGCCTTTTTTATTAAATCACAGTTTACAATTCACAGCCCCACTGAGAGCTGCTGGTTGTGACTCTAATCGGTTATACATACTATTATTATTGAACAATGGTTGGCTTTATTTACTCTATCAACAATTCCATCTGTTGTGCACTTGGCCACAAGTGAGATGACTTCATGTTGGATGCGACTACTCAGGTGGTTCTTTCAGCTTCTTGCCTGGTCAGAGAGACGAGCTCATAGCTGCAGCATCTCTGGGCGTCTTTCTCCATCTCCTGTCCAGAAACAAACTAAATTGGGCAGCAAAAAAAACAAAAAAACATTTCTTCACAAAGCTGTGTCTCTGCTGCCCACGAGCAAAGACACTCAGGAGACACTGAACTCATGTCTTGGGGGGAAATATTGCAGTTCTTTCTCCACAGATTGACCAATAAAATCACAGCAAAAATCTGTCACACACCCCCAACCAGAGCGCCGTTAACTTGCATCAACATGAGCTGCGACCCTTGACCCCTCTCACTTAATAAACTCATGGTTCTGTTGAAACGACTCAAACTCTGTTCATCCACAACACTTCAGATCCAGATGCAGCTGCATTTAAAAGGTTTCAGGTAAAGAAAACCAGCAGCTTCAGTCATGCAGTGATGTTGGAGGAAAAGTCATTCTGAGAGCTGCTATCCTGAAGCTTTTCTCCAACACACCTGGATCAGACCACACATGGGTTTAAACGACACCCTGTGGTTAAATGCATGCATTTTTAATATTGTTCAGTATTTATTTAAGCAAAATTAACATGATGAAGTCCAGATTAACTCCTAATTGAGACAGAAAGTATTCATCTGGCGTGTGTCTTGTTTCAGAGCTATATTCAGTCAGTGGTAATTGTTTTAGAACATGAAGCATTTTAATTTACCTGAAGGGAATTTAACTAAAAAACCTGAGATCATTTTAAATTCAACCAAATAGTTACTTTTATTAGTTACTCCCCAGATGTCTGATTATGCTCAGATTATCAGGAAATACACATTAAAATGACCCTTTGTGACGCTACACTGAGGAAAAAACATCAGTTTAAGGTTTTTAGTCAAAATTTGAAAATGTGAGGAGTGTCTTGATGCTGAAGCAGATAAGATATTTTCTTTTCTCCTTAATCAAGAACACACTCTCCTTAGAGTTAGATTTTATTATTGTAAAGTCTGAAAAAATCTTCTATTAAAACCTCAACAAAACAAAAACATATCTGAAAAAAACTTTTTAGAAACATTAATATTTAAACTGTCTCTTGTGAACCAGTAGGTCAAAGGTTAGATTTACAGCCCTGCTCCTTATCCTGCAGGCTGTAAAACCTGATAACCCTCCCTGTTCTTCCTGCTCTCAGACACACCTTGAAGCTGGTGGAGCAACATCTGCTGGAGCTGAAAGCTGATTGGCTGCAGCCTCTCTGCTCTGACACGTGATTCGTAGATCAGAGCTCAGAGCTGTTGCTGTTTTCAGGAAATGAAACTCACACAGTCACTGTGACCGAGAGGAGAAATGGAGCAGAACCAGCTGGACCGAGAAACCTTCTCCTGTTCGATCTGTCTGGATCTACTGAAGGATCCGGTGGCTATTCCCTGTGGACACAGCTACTGTATGAAGTGTATTAAAAACTTCTGGGATGAAGAGGATCACAAAGGAATCCACAGCTGCCCTCAGTGCAGGAAAACTTTTCTACCGAGGCCTGAGCTGAGTAAAAACACCATGTTAGCAGCTTTAGTGGAGCAGCTGAAGAAGACTGGACTCCAAGCTGCTCCTGCTGATCTCTGCTATGCTGGACCTGAAGATGTGGCCTGTGATTTCTGCTCTGGAAGAAAACTGAAAGCCATCAAGTCCTGTTTAGTCTGTCTGGCCTCTTTCTGTGAGAAACACCTTCAGCCTCATTATGATGTGGCTCCATTAAAGAAACACAAGCTGGTGGAGCCCTCCAAGAACCTCCAGGAGAACATCTGCTCTCGTCATGATGAGGTGATGAAGATGTTCTGTCGTACTGATCAGAAGTCTATCTGTTATCTCTGCTCTGATGGATGAACATAAAGGCCACGACACAGTGTCAGCTGCAGCAGAAAGGACTGAGAGGCAGAGAGAGCTGGAGGTGAGACGAGAAAACATCCAGCAGAGAATCCAGGACAGAGAGAAAGATGTGAAGCTGCTTCAACAGGAGCTGGAGGCCATCAAGCACTCTGCTGATAAAACAGTGGAGGACAGTGAGAAGATCTTCACTCAGCTGATCCGTCTCATCCAGAAAAGAAGCTCTGATGTGAAGCAGCAGATCAGATCCCAGCAGGAAACTGAAGGGAGTCGAGTCAAAGAGCTTCAGGAGAAGCTGGAGCAGGAGATCACTGAGCTGAAGAGGAAAGACGCTGAGCTGAAGCAGCTCTCAGACACAGAGGATCACAACCAGTTTCTCCACAACTACCCCTCACTGTCAGCACTCAGTGAGTCTACACACTCATCCAGCATCAAGATCCGTCCTCTGAGCTACTTTGAGGATGTGACAGCAGCTGTGTCAGAGCTCAGAGATCAACTACAGGACATCCTGAGAGACGCATGGACAAACATCTCACTGAGACTCACTGAGGTGGATGTTTTACTGTCAGAACCAGAACCAAAGAGCAGAGCTGGATTCTTGAGATATTCATGTGAAATCACACTGGATCCAAACACAATAAACAGTCGTCTGTTACTATCAGAGGGGAACAGGAAGGTGACATTTATGAATCAGCGTCAGTCTTATTCTAGTCATCCAGACAGATTCACTTTTTGGCCTCAGGTTCTGAGTAGAGAGAGTCTGACTGGACGTTGTTACTGGGAGGTGGAGAGGAGAGAGGGAGTTTATGTAGCAGTCGCATACAAGAATATCAGCAGAGCAGGAATAGGGAATGAATGTGGATTTGGATGGAATGACAAATCTTGGGCATTAGATTGTTACCATGAAGATTATAAATTTTATCACAACAACATCTGGACCTCCATCTCAGGTCCTGGTTCCTCCAGAGTAGGAGTGTACCTGGATCACAGAGCAGGTATTCTGTCCTTCTACAGCGTCTCTGAAACCATGACTCTCCTCCACAGAGTCCAGACCACCTTCACTCAGCCGCTACATGCTGGAGTTTATGTTGGAGGTTCTGCTGAGTTCTGTAAACCCAAATAGACAGAATCCACTGAAGGTTCAGTGAGTTTGATTCTGGTTTTTAAATCTCCAGCAGATTATTTTCTTGATCGTTATTGTTTTATGTCTAAACTGCACAGAAATCAATAGTCAGAGATTGTCAGCACTTGTTTTTCTTCAGAATTGATGTTCTGGTTCTGTTGGGTTTGTTCATTTCTCATCATTGTTTTATAAACCAGCTGATCAGCAGCATAATATTTGCTGTTTTTCCTCCTTGTTGCTTTTAGCAGCAAAGACTGTGAACTCAGTAATAAAACGTGTTGGGTACCTTGACTTTTTCGGGGGGTTTTTGTCCAGAAATCAGTGAATTATGTGATTTATACGAGTTCTAAAATGCTACCAAACAATCCCCTCTGTCACTGTAATTTGTGTGGGATGCAGAAATCTATCCACACACTTTGTTTTAATATTTAAATAACCAAAACTTGGCCTCTCCTTCCTGACCCTCCCAGTTTCTCCTGCTCACCATGTGGACCTCTGCAGAAACATCTCCATGTTCTAATCTCCATCAGGACGCTGTCCTCCGTCTCTCACAGAAAGATTCACTGCAGAAAAGCTTTTTATCGTGGTCTGATGGTGCTGTTATCACCGTACCCTGAAGCATCTCCAGACTGTAACCTGTGTGATGCTTCAGAGGTTCTTTTGGATCAGGAGACGGCCGTGGTGAACCTAGAACCTGCTTCCAGCTCCTTCACCCTCCCTGAAGAACAGAGCCGTGCAGAGACCACTGAAGGAGCAGGTGCTCAGAGTAAAAAAGGGATTCTAGAGCTGAATATTAGTACAAATTTCACATCTTTACAGTTCAATGTACCATTATGTATTATAAAATAGTTACCAGAGTTATACGACAGATTTAAATGTAGAGGAAATGATAGAACACAACACCACACATAGATTTGGTCAGTATTTTATTACAGTCAGAATTTAACTCTGCAGGACTGCTTTGATTACAGGGAGGTCATTAGAAACCTAGACCATCGAACATATTCTGGTTTTACACAACTGCTCTGCTAAAAAGATAAACAGAGTGGCCACAATACAGCCTGAAAGTGAACTGTATTAAGATAGATAAGATAGGTTTTATTGATCTCACATCGGAGAAATTCACTTGACACATCGGCTCAGTAATCAATAATCAGAAGAAGGTGCCAAGAGTAGGAAAAGGTGCATCAGTTTTATACAGTGTGTCCTCATATATACAGTGGATGAAAAAAAGAAAATAAGAAAAATAAGAATAAAAATACAAAAAGAAATAGGAATAAGGCAGATGATGTCATGTACATTCACGGTGACTTATATACATGTATTGACATATATTCACGTGGTGATAGCAGCAGGAGTCACTTCTTTCAGGATTATTGAACATTAGTTATTACAGTTACAGTTTTGGTTACAGTTATAGTTCAGCATCGTACAATCTGATGGCAGCAGGAATGAATGACCTGCGGTAGCGCTCCTTTTTACAGACAGGATGTCTAAGTCTGGAACTGAAGGAGCTGCTCAGCTCCTCTACAGTCTGGTGCTGGGGGTGGAAGGTGTTGTCCATGATGGATGTGAGCTTGGACAACACCCTCCTCTCAGCTACTCCCTCCACTGAGTCCAGAGAGCAGCCCAGGACAGAAGTGGCCTTCCTCACCAGCATATTCAGCCTCTTTCTGTCCCGCTCTGCACTGACAGGAGCCCAGCAGACGACAGCGTAGAGGAGGGCTGAGGCCACCACAGAGTCATAGAAGGTCTTAAGCAGAGGTCGGCTCACTCCAAAGGACCTCAGCCTCCTCAGGAGGTGGAGCCGGCTCTGGCCCTTCTTATACAGAGCGTCTGTGTTATGAGTCCAGTCCAGCTTATTGTTGACATGAACACCCAGGTATCTGAAACTCTCCACAGTTTCTATGTCCTGCCCCTGTATGTTCACAGTTGAGTGAGGTGGGGATCTTCTCCTGAAGTCGATCACCATCTCCTTGGTCTTACTGGTGTTTAGACACAGGTGGTTCTTCTCACACCAGTCCACAAAGTTCATGATGACCGACCGGTTCTCCAGCTCGTTCCCCTCAGACAAACAGCCCACAATGGCCGAGTCATCAGAGAACTTCTGAAGGTGGCAGCTGTCCGTGTTGTATTAAAGGCCCTAATAATAAACTAGGCAGCCCAGATGTTCTCTACTTACAGTGGAGGTGTACTACTACTAGTAAACTGACTGCTTGTGAAATTCTACTTAGGTTCTCTACCAACCAGCTGTACAGTGACTAGAAAAACTTTGTATTTTTCTTTTTACCTGTTGAACTCCTTCTAACTCAGCTGGTTATCGTCCCTTTGGCTGCCTCAAGCAGCTCCTCATTTGTTAGGTTAAGATATAGTTTAGTTTAAGATATAATTCCTTATGAGGGAACATTCACCTTAAAAAAACATTATACATGATAATCTAAAAATATCCCCTCCCTGGGCTGCCACCTTACCGTGGTGGAGGGGTTTGAGTGTCCCAATGATCCTAGGAGCTATGCTGTCAGGGGCTTTAAGCCCCTAGTAGGGTCACCCAAGGCAGACAGGTCCTCTGGTGAGGGACCAGACAAAAAGCAGCCCAAAATGCCCCTTATGATGAATAAGATTATTGGACCTCGTGTTCCCTCGCCCGGACGCGGGTCACCGGGGCCCCACTCTGGAGCCAGGCCTGGAGGTGGGGCACGTTGGCGAGCGTCTGGTGGCCGGGCTTTTGCCCATGGAGCCCGGCCGGGCTCAGCCCGAAGAGGCAACATGGGTCCCCCTTCCGATGGGCTCACCACCTGTCGGAGGGGCCAAAGGGGTTGGGTGCATTGTGCAACGGGTGGCAGTAGAGGGCGGAGACCTTGGGGTTCCGATCCTCGGCTGCAGAAGCTGGCTCTTGGGACGTGGAATGTCACCTCTCTGGTGGGGAAGGAGCCTGAGCTTGTGCGCAAGGTTGAGAGGTTCCGACTAGAGATAGTCGGACTCACCTCGACGCACCGCTCTGGCTCCGGAACCAGTCTCCTTGAGAGGGGCTGGACATTCTTCCACTCTGGAGTTGCCCATGGTGAGAGGCGCCGAGCTGGGGTTGGCATACTTGTTGCCCCTCATCTCGGTGCCTGCACGTTGGGGTTTTCCCCGGTGAACGAGAGAGTGGCCTCCCTCCGCATTCGTGTGGGGGGACGGGTTCTGACTGTTGTTTGCGCTTATGCGCCAAACAGCAGTTCAGATCACCCACCCTTTTTGGAGTCCTTGGAGGGGGTACTGGAGAGTGCCCCTCCTGGGGACTCCCTCGTTTTGCTGGGGGACTTCAACGCTCACGTGGGCAATGACAGTGAGACCTGGAGAGCCGTGGTTGGGAGGAATGGCCCACCTGATCTGAACTCGAGTGGTGTTTTGTTGTTGGACTTCTGTGCTCGTGGATTGTCCATCACAAACACCATGTTCAAGCATAAGGGTGTCCATATGTGCTCTTGGCACCAGGACACCCTAGGTCGCAGTTCAATGATCGACTTTGTTATCGTTTCATCTGACCTGCGGCCGTATGTCTTGGACACTCGGGTGAAGAGAGGGGCGGAGCTCTCCACCGACCACTACCTGGTAGTGAGTTGGCTCCGATGGCGGGGGAGGAAGCCGGTCCGACCGGGCAGGCCCAAACGCACTGTGAGGGTTTGCTGGGAACGTCTGGTAGAGTCCCCTGTGAGGCGGAGCCTTAACTCCCACTTCCGGGAGAACTTTAAACATGTCCCGATGGAGGCGGGGGACATTGAGTCTGAATGGACCATGTTCCACGCCTCTATTGTTGAGGCGGCTAGTTGGAGCTGTGGCCGCAAGGTTGTCGGTGCATGTCGCGGCGGCAACCTTCGAACCCGCTAGTGGACACCAGCGGTGAGGGAAGCCGTCAAGCTGAAGAAGGAGTCCTACCGGGCTTTTTTGGCTTGTGGGACTCCGGAAGCAGCTGATGTGTACCGGCAGTCGAAGTGGCAGGCGGCTCGGCTGGTCGCCGAGGCAAAAACTCGGGCGTGGGAAGAGTTCGGAGAGGCCATGGAGAAAGACTTCCGTACGGCTTCAAAGCGATTCTGGTCCACTATCCGGCGTCTCAGGAAGGGGAAGCAGTGGAGTACCAACACTGTTTACAGTGGGGATGGTGTGCTGCTGACCTCGACTCGGGACGTCGTGCGTCGGTGGGCGGAATACTTTGAAGACCTCCTTAATCCCACCAACACGTCTTCCATTGAGGAAGCAGAGCCTGAGGACTCTGGGTCGGGTTCCCCCATCTCTGGTGCTGAGGTTGTTAAAAAGCTCCTCGGTGGCAAGGCCCCGGGGGTGGATGAGATTCGCCGTGAGTACCTTAAGGCTCTGGATGTTATGGGGCTGTGTTGGTTAACGCGGCTCTGCAACATTGCGTGGACATCGGGGGCAGTTCCTCTGGATTGGCAGACTGGGGTGGTGGTCCCCCTATTTAAAAAGGGGGACCGGAGGGTGTGTTCCAACTACAGGGGAATCACACTCTTAAGCCTCCCTGGTAAGGTCTATTCAGGGGTTCTGGAAAGGAGGGTCCGTCGGATAGTCGAATCTCGGATTCAGGAAGAGCAGTGTGGTTTTCGTCCTGGCCGTGGAACACTGGACCAGCTCTACACCCTCAGCAGGATTCTTGAGGGGGCATGGGAGTTTGCCCAACCAGTCTACATGTGCTTTGTGGATCTGGAGAAGGCATTCGACCGTGTCCCCCGGGGGATCCTGTGGGGGTAGTCCGGGAGTATGGAGTACCGGACCCTTTAATAAGGGCTGTCAGGTCTCTGTACGACCGGTGTCAGAGTCTGGTCCGCATTGCCGGCAGTAAGTCGGACTCGTTTCCGGTGAGAGTTGGACTCCGCCAAGGTTGCCCTTTGTCACCGATTCTGTTCATAACTTTTATGGACAGAATTTCTAGGCGCAGCCAAGGTGTTGAGGGGATCCGTTTTGGTGGCCTTAGGATTGCGTCTCTGCTATTCGCGGATGACGTGGTCCTATTGGCTTCATCAGGGCGTGATCTACAGCTCTCACTGGAGCGGTTCGCAGCCGAGTGCGAAGCGGCCGGGATGAAAATCAGTGCCTCCAAATCCGAGACCATGGTCTTGAACCGGAAAAGGGTAGAGTGCCTTCTCCGGGTTGGGGAGGATGTCCTGCCCCTAGTGGAGGAGTTCAAGTATCTTGGGGTCTTGTTCACGAATGAGGGGAAGATGGAGCGGGAGATCGACAGGCGGATTGGTGCAGCGTCTGCTGTGAAGCAGGCGCTGTACCGATCCGTTGTGGTGAAGAGAGAGCTGAGCCAAAAAGCGAAGCTCTCAATTTACCGGTCGATCTACGTTCCTACCCTCATCTATGGTCACAAGCTTTGGGTCGTGACCGAAAGAACGAGATCCCGGATACAAGCGGCTGAAATGAGTTTTCTCCGTAGTGTGTCTGGACTCCCCCTTAGAGATAGGGTGAGGAGCTCAGTCATCCGGGGAGGACTCAGAGTAGAGCCACTGCTCCTCCACGTCGAGAGGAGCCAGTTGAGGTGGCTCGGGCATCTGGTCAGGATGCCTCCTGGACGCTTCCCTGGTGAGGTGTTCCGGGCACGTCCCACCGGGAGGAGGCGCAGGGGAAGACCCAGGAAACGCTGGAGGGACTATGTCTCTCTGCTGGCCTGGGAACGCCTTGGGATTCCTCCTGAGGAGCTGGCCCAAGTGGCTGGGGAGAGGGACGTCTGGGCCTCCCTACTGAAGCTGCTACCCCCGCGACCCGACCCCGGATAAGCGGAAGAAGACGGACGGACGGATCTAAAAATATTTTTAAATATATATATATTTAAATATGTTTTTCACATTATACCCTCCCCACTGATTCATCCAAAAAGAAGTGTCCTCATCTGAAGAATGAGTTTCTTGTTGAAATAAACAAATAAACAATGTATTTGTTGCCCTTTACTAAATAACAACACAGTTTTCCTTTTAACGATTTCTTTCAAGCCCCTGACATTCAAAGAACCAACATAAATTTTAACATTCAACATGAACTCAGAAAAGTTTTAGGAAGTCACAACTTCTCTCCAAATAGAACAGTAAGAGATAAAAATTAAAAAAAGATTGATAATATTGATTGATAATGTCATTCACGTATTACATTTTCAATTATTGCCCATAATATATCCCTGAAAAAGGCCTTCCTTCTACCTTCCACTCTTCCAGGTCTTCTTTTGGAAACATCTCTCCAAAGCTGATACCTTCCTCTCTGCTAGTGGTCGGTCCTCTGCTCCGCTTCCATACTTCTTTTATTCTAGTCTTTGAGTGACTAGGATAAATACAATCCTGATCCTGTTGTTTTTTTCCCTTCTCCCCATCCTGTGGACAACATCCATACCTTTCATCCGGAGGCTCCACCTCATTCTGCACCTATCTTGCTCTTTTATCGTTTCTGTGATTCCACTTCTCCAAACTCATAAAAGCTTCAAGTAGGGATGCACGATATATATCGCACCGATAAAATATCGGCCGATATGGTGGAATTTTATATCGGCCCGATAAGTAAATTCTTCCGATAAAAATAGCTGATAAATTAATTAAATGTGGTGGAATTTTATTCAGGCAGAGTCGCCCCAAAGCGGGACAAGACCTGTGGATTTTGCGTTCCTTACTATCAGGACCCAGGCTTGGCTCCATTATTGCCTAACTATAAATAAACAAATTGGGTATTAGAAGATGGCAACAGCAATGCAGTTTGCAAAACCTGTTCAGCAAGAATTTCGAGAGGAGGAGAGAAGGATTTGGGTTTTAACACAACAAACCTAATAGCTCACCTGAAAAATTGTCATCATGGTACCTCATTTTTAAAAAAGCACTTTTATTGACTTTATTGAATTTTTTGAATTTTTATATGCACGTTAGTACAGATAATTTCATGTTTGAAAATTATTTGACTTGACTTGAAAGGTATTTGAAATACCTTTGCTAATAGCTTTCTGAACACTTTTTTCTTTGACCTATGCTGTGGTTATTATTTTTTGACTTCACAAATGGCTTTGCAGTTAAGCCTTGTTCAGTAATTTTTAAAGGATGCTCTTTGTATTCTAAATTGATTTGTGTGGAAATTGATTTGTTATTAAAAGCAAATTACAACTTTTTTGTGTGATGGTATAAAAAAAGCAATTTTTGAAGAGCCAAAACCTTTTGTTTGCTGTTATAAATAAGCCACAGCTGCTAAATAATTTGTTTTTCATAGCACAAGCTGCAGATTATGCAAAAACTATATTGAATATAAGCTTATCGGTATCGGAATCGGTATCGGCCATGAAAAGCAGATCGGTTATCGATATCGGTTGAAATTTTTAATATCGTGCATCACTAGCTTCAAGTATAACCTCAATGGAAACTTGGGCAGTCCTCGGCTGACTTTACTCTTTTCTAAGTCTGTGACTGCATCGGGGTAGTCGGTGCCAAGCTATCACATTCTCATTTGTTTTGCATTGCATTTGATCGTGTTCAAAGTCTTTCACCTGTGATGTTACTTTTGTCTTTGGGCGTCCCGTTGCCGTCTGACAGGCTTCATTAACTTGTTAGCATCCATTGGAGCTTCTTAGGTGGAATAGCACACATCCAATAGAGACATTTGCAGTTATTTATGGAGCTGTCGCTACAAGCGACTGCTCATGCCGCCATCTTGGTACCTCCCTGGTACAGATCGGGTAGTGACAGGGTATTCTGATTGAGCTGCAGATTTAAATAGTGAGGAGAAATGTAATCTTATGGAATTACAAACTAAA
Organism: Fundulus heteroclitus; assembly: GCF_011125445.2. Lineage (NCBI taxonomy): Eukaryota > Metazoa > Chordata > Actinopteri > Cyprinodontiformes > Fundulidae > Fundulus > Fundulus heteroclitus. The sequence continues at coordinate 1,737,764 of NW_023396835.1, read as the reverse complement.
TTAGACCAAATCAAGTCGTATGCAAAATCTGTAAGTTTTGTGAAAGAGAAAAAATGCGTGCAAATTTCTTTGTTTTCTGATTAATTCTGATAAATTACTTCCCTTTTCCCATGCAATGCTTTACATAACACTGGCCTTGGCTTTTTGTTAAGTATTTATATGTAATTCTGTTTTTTAAATTATATGTTATAAATTGCCCTTGCAGTTTAAGAATTTCATTGTAAATGATTGGTACCTAAAATGTTAAACAAAGGTTATACTGGGAGCAAAGGTGCTCCCTCTGGTGGATGTTACAGTTAAAAGGTGCTTGTGAGCGTGTTATAGATAAATCCTGTCCTGGGACAGCCGCCCCATCTGCTGTTTGGTCTGAGAGTCAGTGAACAACAAGAGATTCTCAGTATTCCTCAGCACATGTTGGATCATTTCGCTCCACCATTTATTAAACCACATTTATTCAGGTGAATCGGTGGAAACCAGAAGTGGTTCGGCCGACGTCGGAAGTCAGATTTCTGCCCATAAAAGCATCTAAAAATCTAGCTAAAAGTATCGGATCACTTCTCACTTACATTTTGATACACTGCCCAACATGGTGAGTTAATTTTGAACATTGTAAACATCTTGGAAAGGTGTTGCTTTGGCAAAACATTTTGTGGCCCAACTGATATGTTATATACTACACTTTGCAAAAAAGTAGTTTACTTGAAGTTCATTTTATTAAGCATAAGCTTAAGTCTTACTTGCTTAGGCTCTTCTATACTATGCAGTATAAGTCAACTCACCGGCCACTTTATTAGGTACACCTGTCCAACTGCTCGTTAAAGCAAATTTATAATCAGCCAATCACATGGCGGCAACTCAATGCACCTTGGCATGTCAACAGGGTCAAGGCGATCTGCTGCAGTTCAAACCGAGCATCCGGTCTGAGTATTTTAGAAACCGCTGATCGATTTTCACCAACAATCAACTCTAGGGTTTACAGAGAATGGGCTGAAAAAAAAAAGATAATATCCAGTGAGCTGCAATTCCCTGGGCGCAAATGCTTTGTTGATGCCAGAGGTCAGAAGAGAATGGCCAGACTGGCTCCAGCTGATAGAAAGGCAACAGTGACTCAAATAACCACTTGTTACGTCCAAGGTCTGCAGACGAGTATCTCTGAACGCACAACATGGATGGGCTGCAGCAGCAGAAGACCACACTGGATTCCACTCCTGTCAGCTAAGAACAGGAAACTGAAGCTACAATTCACACAGGCTCACAAAAACTGGACAATAGAAGATTTGATTGGCTGCAGCCATATTTGGAAAACTGCTCAAATGCACCTCTACACCCTTCTCCCCTCCACCCATTGTTATTGTCTGAGTTTTAATGCCCCTGTTTTTATTGTGTTTATTGATTGATTGCCTGTAACACTTTGAGGTTTTTTGATGCTATACATAAAATGTATCACTATTATACCTACAGTCCTGCAGGCCTCACCTCACAGCCTCTGAGTCGCTCAGGAACTTGTCAAGTTACAACTTGCAGGTAATCCCTAAATAAATGAAATAGGATTCTCAGTTGTTTGAGGACTTTACTGAGTCCTATAGAAGAGGCTAAGTGTTTCAGGAAGCTAAAATGCAGTAAGACATCATTACAGAGTCCCCAGCGTTGAATATAGATGTGTCCTGGTGTTATCTGTGGCAGAGACATTCTCCACCATACATATAAATGCCAATATAAAGATTATATTTAAACTCAATCAACCTGTAAAGCCATTAAATTTTTGTTTTTAAATCAGCGTATAGCTGAAATGGCAAATAAAACTTGAAATCTCCACAGGAATAAATTCAACATTAAAACTAGGATGAATAATTAATGGAGATTAATGATTTAGATCTAACTTCCTCGTACACATCAAGTGGAGCAGAATATGTTCCTGTGGCTACGTTAACAGCTAACTTTAACACACATCTAATGTGAAATACACTAATGGCGTTTTCAGCAAAAGCATATGCAACAAACATTGGGTGCAAATCTTTTCCCGTCCCGTCTGAGCTGAGTGCAGTTAGGGACTTCTGGCGTTAGACAGTGACAGATGTATTTAACAGATGCAGATGTATTATTTCCATATAAATGAGGCCGTTGTTGATCCTTTCTTGGCATCAACAAGCAGCACAGAGAATAGAACTGCCCCGTTCTTTAACTTGAAGAACAAACAGTGTGGCAAACACTTTGCTCTCTCTTCCCTTTTCATCATTTTCCCTTTGATTTGACGACTACCCGGTTTTAAACGGCCGCCCGACGATTCGGCCTCCGGTCCAAACTGAGCCGCGCCATAATTCACCAGACAAAGGCGAACAAAGACGGAGCTCCCCTCGGGTCTCTTTATCTTTCTTACTTTAATTGAGCTACTCCATCAAAGACGGATGTCTTGCCATTGAAGCTCTGTGTCATTTTAATTTTCCCTCATTACCGTTTATATAACTTAGCGGCTCTCCGATGGGAGACCAGTCATTTTTAAAATAAAAATGAAAGAGTCACTTGGGGTAAAACATTAAAAAAGAATGGCTCAGAGAGCTGCTTTTTGTTATCAACAACGTCTGTGGGGGGATCTTTGATCTGTGACCTCTCAAATGGGAGATGTGGTAAAAGCAGGAGAACAATAACTCTGAAAAATGGAAATTATCCACTTTTTCCTCTTGATTTCTTCCAAGAAAGACGAAGCATTTCATTGTTGGAAGAAATTACCGCTGTACTCTGGGGCCCAGTTTAGTACTACGGGTACGTAAGTTGGACCTTCAGAGTAGATCCCAGCATTGCTGAATCTAAGGAGATGCAAAATGCTATCGACAGAGAAAGGTTGACCATGTTTGCTCCAAACCTGCCTGGCCTGCAGAACACAGTAAATTAACACATGAGAAAATTAGGAAACCCTATGTTACTTCTTCTTTAGACATGTGGATACCCTTTGTCATTTATAAAAACACTTAAACGTTAATGTAAACCAGTGCTTCTCAATTATTTTCTGTTACGCCCCCCCCTAGCAAGAAGAAAACTGTTCGCGCCCCCCACTCCCCACCCTGACTATCCATCCCTGCATAACATTTTATCCTTATTAACATTAAAGAAAAAAAGAAAGACATATGGTCAAACTTACAAAGAATAACTTTATTAAATCGTGTTTTAAGAAATTAAAAATAAATAAATCCTTGTTTAAACTGTAAACATGTTTGACCAACTAATTGCACCATTGCAAAATTAAATCAGATCAATAAATATTTAATTCCTATAATAACTAATAAACTACAAAAACTATATACTATATATATACTATATATAGTATATACTATAAAAATAATAACTAATATATATTCAGTTCAGCAACATTAACTCAGGAGCACAATATATAAAACAGTTGAACCTACAAAACCAAAATGAATTAAACAATTTATGCTCATTTTTTCTTTCTTTTTTTGATCAAAATGAGGAGGCAGTATCAGCTCCTCTGCTATGGTGTGGGGCTTTTTGCACTGCGCAGTTTGGTACGCCATCTTATATGATGCTAACAGCGCTCGGTGGTTTACTGAAGTAGCCTTCACAAAGCGGGATGACTGTTGGCAATATTCAGCACGTTTTCGCTGAAAAAACTCTAGCGGCTTATTGGCGTGATTGGGGTGTAACGTATTTAGGTGACGCGCTAATTTATTTGGATTCATGCTGTCCGCTGCGAGCATTTTTAGACACAGCAAACACAGCGGTCTTTCCTCTTCTCCAACAGTAGTCACCGTGAAGCCAAGCGCTAAATACGCTTCGTCGTAATTCCTCGTCTTAGCTTTCGGGTGACTTTCTTTTGTCTCATTATCTTTGTCTCCCTCCGCTTTCCTTTTCATCCCTGTTAAAAACTTTTTCATGTTGGGGGTTGTTATGTTGAATAACGGAGGCTGTAGACAGAACGCAGACGGAGCTTTCTGTTGACTCAACACTGGTAACCAAGGCAAACCTGTAAGTCGTAAAATGTTGCACTGTCGCAAACGTGACAAAAGTAACAATGAGAGCGCCACTGCCCCTACTGTAGTGGAGCGCAATTACACTTTATACTAGTACGGCCAAAAAAAAAAAAAATAAATAAATAAATAAATAAATAAATAAAATAAGCCTGTTCCCCAGGGTCACACGCGCCCCCCCAGGTATTGCACCGCGCCCCCCCTAGGGGGCGCGCCCCACCATTTGAGAAGCACTGATGTAAACACAAAGGCTGCAGTTTGCAAGAAAGAATACAGACAAAGACAGAAACTTCTGGAAAGACGAATCCAAATTTGTTCTATCCATCCATCCATCCATCCATCTTCTTATCCGGGGTCGGGTCGCGGGGGTAGCAGCTTCAGTAGGGAGGCCCAGACGTCCCTCTCCCCGGCCACTTGGGCCAGCTCCTCAGGAGGAATCCCAAGGCGTTCCCAGGCCAGCAGAGAGACATAGTCCCTCCAGCGTGTCCTGGGTCTTCCCCTGGGCCTCCTCCCGGTGGGACGTGCCCAGAACACCTCACCAGGGAGGCGTCCAGGAGGCATCCTGACCAGATGCCCGAGGCACCTCAACTGGCTCCTCTCGACGTGGAGGAGCAGCGGCTCTACTCTGAGTCCTCCCCGGATGACTGAGCTCCTCACCCTATCTCTAAGGGGGAGCCCAGACACACTACGGAGAAAACTCATTTCAGCCGCTTGTATCCGGGATCTCGTTCTTTCGGTCACGACCCAAAGCTCGTGACCATAGATGAGGGTAGGAACGTAGATCTACCGGTAAATCGAGAGCTTGGCCTTTTGGCTCAGCTCTCTCTTCACCACAACGGATCGGTACAGCGCCCGCTTCACAGCAGACGCTGCACCAATCCGCCTGTCCATCTCCCGCCCTATCTTCCCCTCATTCGCAAACAAATTTGTTCTATTTGGAACCAAATAAAACAACAAAGGAAATGTTTGGAATACCTTCTATCCAGCATTCCAGGAAAAGAAAATCATATCAACTGTGCAGCATGGAGGTGGACGTGTCGAGGATTGGGGATGATTTGTTCTTGCAATACCTGGTCATCAAGTTCAAAAGTTAAGGTCAAATTAATTTACATAGCACACTTTGCATAGCTCATACAGCACTAAGTGCATTACAAGCAAAGTCAGCCAAAAAGTTAGCAATATCACAGTGTTACAGAAGTAATTTGACAGCTTATGTACAAATAATCATAATGCCAAAGCAGAAGTGGATCCTGCAACATGACAATGGCCCAAAACCTGCCAGTAAGTAAATAAATTAAGTCTCCCAAGCCCAGTCAAAGCCCAGACATTGATTTAATTTGGATGCTGCTGGGGGGGGGGGGGGACTTAAAACAGGCAGTAAGATTTCGCAGCTGAAAGTGACGGGTGTCCAAAGTTTCCTCAGACAGATGTCGGAGATGGTAGACGGACGGCTGCAAGAAGTCAAGCTACTTCCACCAGGGACGGTACAACTAGCTATTAGGTGGCAGGGTGTTTTTTCTTCAGCTAAAAAAAACACATTCATATTTATTAAAACAATTCAATTCAATTCAATTTTATTTATATAGCGCCAAATCATGAAACATGTCATCTCAAGGCACTTTACAAAGTCAAGTTCAATCATATTATACATCCGTCTTCTCTGGATGATGTCACAGTTAACAGAACGCCAGACCAGGTGTACCTACTATGAAGAAAAAGAGAGAGAGCAAAAAGTTAAAAGCTGAAATGACGACAGTCATTTCAATGTAATACAATGCAAAACTGGAGAACAGTAGACTGAAGAAAAGTAGAAATCAGTAGAGTGAGAAAATTAGACCCTGATGTCCTCCAGCAGCCTAGGCCTATCACAGCACAACTATAGAGATAGCTCAGGGTATGAGCCACTCTAACTATAAGCTTTGTCAAAAAGGAAAGTTTTAACATTAGTCTTAAAAATAGATAGGGTGTCTGCCTCACGGACCAAAACTGGGAGTTGGTTCCACAGGAGAGGAGCCTGATAGCTAAAGGATCTGCCTCCCATTCTACTTTTAGAGACTCTAGGAACCACCAGCAGACCTGCAGTCTGAGAGCGAAGTGCTCTGTTAGGAACATACGGGGTAATCAGAGCTCTGATATATGATGGAGCTTGATTATTAAGGGCTTTATACGTTAGAAGGAGAATTTTAAATTCTATTCTTGATTTAACAGGAAGCCAATGAAGGGAAGCTAAAATTGGAGACATATGATCCCTCTTGTTGATTTTCATCAGAACTCTTGCCGCAGCATTTTGAATCAGATGAAAACTTCGAACTGCATTTTGTGGAATTCCTGATAGTAAAGAATTACGATAGTCCAGCCTTGAAGTAACAAATGCATGGACCAGTTTTTCAGCATCACTCCTGGGCAGAATGTTTCTAATTTTGGCGATATTCCGCAGGTGAAAAAAGGAAACTCTGGAAATCTGTTTAATATGGGATTTAAATGACATGTCTTGGTCGAAAACAACACCAAGATTTTTAACTTTATTACCAGAGGCCAAGTTAATGCCATCCAGATTAAGTGATTGGTTAAGAACTTTATTTTTTGAAGACTCTGGCCCAAAGATTACAACTTCTGTCTTGTCAGAATTTAAATGCAGGAAATTTAAAGTCATCCAGCTTTTGATGGATGACTTTACAAAACAGGATTATTTTGTGTATCTTAAGTGCAATCAAATCTGTTTCCTTTCCAGAGATGAATAAAAAGAATAAAGATTCAAACTCAATACTGTTTTAGTATAGCCTGACATGGTCATACTCAATTCTAGTCAGAATTTGAGTCTGATACTGCTCCATAGAGCTGTGATTATGGGGCGTATTTCGAACGAACCAGGAAAAAAAATTCCTCTGCACTCAATTGGATAGACCTACAACCAATAAGAGCAACGGAGTGTATGACGTATGTTAAGCGACACATAGTTGTTGTCAACGGAACTCAACTGTTAGCCTAGCATAAGAAGATGAGCGTTAACGATTTTTGCCAGTGTTGCAAAGAGAATGTAAGGATCCAAGGAGTCCTTCAACACACGAACCTGTCGATATCTTCTAGAACAGACCTAATAGCAGAATCTACACACCTCAACTCTCCAGCGGCAGCCATCGTTGTTGTAAACGAATTCAACCCAAGCGCGCTTTGGTGACGTGATTGATTACGTTACTGTTGATCATCTGTCCATCATCGTATAAAGCCCGCCCTGACAATTTGATTGGCCCGCCAGATATTGGGCGAGCATACTCGCGCTACTACTGAGCAATGCCAGACTGAACTTCCCGACCTAAAACGTTGTGGGCGGGACTAAGTTCGGAATGGCACCCAGGCTAGTTTTAGTTAGGATTTTGGGAAAAAAATTTAAATTACACCATAGTTATTAGACAACATGAAATAGAAAAGGGATCGGAGGGCTTACTTTTTTTTAATCAGATCTGAAGGTAAAATTGTTAGGCTCAGAACCGGTGGACCCAGAATTCAAGGCAGACAAACCGTTCAAGTTTAACAGTTTATTTAAATCAGGTGCGGAGCGGGAGGCGTCAGCGTCTACAGCGGGATCCTCTGCAGAAGGAGACGGCAGGTTAGTGACCACGCTTATCTGAAGGTGTTTGCACACAAACGTGTCGGTCACTAACCTGGTCTTAATGTTCAGTTCAGTCCCAGTGGGTCCCAGCAGGCGGGTCGTCAATTCGCTGCGGCGGTTGCCGCTCATGAAGTCCCAGCGGCAGGTGTTTCGGTGGTCGGAGGACAGGCAGGAGATCAGAACCGTGAGAGCAAACGTCAGCAGGATGAGCCGTAGAGCGAAGCCGAAGTCGGGGACGTGGTCGAAGGTCGGAGCCAGGAGATCAGAGAGCCAGTGAGGTACCGAAGGATAATCCAGGACGGAGTCGGGTCACGGTTCCAGGTTCGGTACACGGGGCAGAGATCCAGCGGGTAGTCAGGACAGGCAGAGGTCAGATCGGGCAAACAGAATCAGACGGGAGTAAGCAGGCTCGGAGGTCGAAAGGCAAACAGGTCAGGATCAGGAATCAGAATTATAAACGCTGGAATAAGTCTCACACAAGGATCGAAATAAACTGGCACTGTTGCCTGGTCTTAGAGCTGGTTATATACTAGTGAGGACAGGTGGAACAGATCTGAAGTGATGAGGAACGGGCGGAGCTAGAACAGGTGTGTGACATGAGAGATCAGACCAGGCAACAGTGCCGAAATCATGACAAAAATAGAGACAAAAGGGATGAAGAGCAGTTGAAAATTAAAAAATTTGCAACTTTCATTTAAAATTGTTGGCTGTTTTTTTCTATAGCAGAAACCTTTAGGATGGCAGCTGCTAAAACCTACAAAATAATAATAACAAATCCCAACATTTTTAATGAAAGACACAAAAAGACCCAAACTGGCGTAGGGGTGGCCTAGTGGTTAGAGCATTGTTCTGGTGGTTCTGGGTTCAACTCCCACAGACTGCCACTCTGAATCCCTGTGCAAGACCTTTAACCCCAGATTGCTCCCCAGGGGCCACTGAGTGGCAGCCCACTGCTCTCCAAGGGGATGGGTTAAATGCAGAGAACAAGTTTCATTGGAATGTATGTTGCAATGACAATAGAGACTATTGTTGTTTTTAAATAGATCATATTACATCAACCTGAGGCACAAATGTTTGTGGTGAAGATTCTTATTGACGCCTGCTGCGTTATTCTTGATTATTGTTTTATTTTTCACAGCTGAATGAAACTGACTGCCTAAATTAATGAAAAGTTTATGCTTTTTAAAATGAAATAAGAATAAGAGAAGCTAACTCTTATTTAACAGATAATCAACATGCTAATGGTATCACCATGCTACTTGTGATATTTGACCAGCTTAATATCATTTTAATGGGCCGATTCTTTCCCCAGAGGGAGATCATTTTATGTGAAATCTCACATGGTAGCATTTTAGCATTCAAGATATGGTTTATGTTATGCTAATTATAACCTTAGTATGCTAATAAATGACACAGGGAAGGAAAAGCAGAGTTCATACTGTAAAAATAACTGCAAGACATTATATTTTCACTGAGACGACAGAAAACACACAAGTGGAAGGCATTTCCTGCATGGTTTCTACCTGTCCCACCGCCTCTGGTGCCCGTGGGTCAGCTGCAGGGTCATCAGCCAGGAACCACCGATCACCAACGTTTCAACCCTTCAATCCTGGAACGTCCCCTGGTGGTGGGGCAGTGACAGTGACGTCTCCCTGCCACACCCTGCAGCTGACAGGTGATGCATCCTGCAGCTGTCGTAAGGGTTAATTGCTCTTTCCCCAACGCTTGTCCTTCCTCCTCAGCCGGAGCCAAAAGCTACCCTTTTCTGCCTCCTCCTCTAGTTCCCTCACCGCCTTCTTTAGCCTTCTTCCAGCACTGCTGCATTCCTCAGGAGGCGCGTGGTGGACAGCCCTACAAAGCCGTGGCATCCCACCTCTACTGGGTAGATGGTGGTCTTCCAGCCAGCCTGGCGGCATGTGATCTGAAGCCGCCTCAATTCCCTCCTCCTGTGGGATTCGTCAGTTCGATGAGGTGCACTGTTCTTGGGTTGATGGACCAAATAACAATGTCAGGATGGAGAGATGTGGTGGTGATCTTTGTGGGGAACCCAAGTTGTATGTTGAGGTCGACCCTCACGTCCCACTCCTTATCAGAAAAGGGTCTCATGTTTCTCCTTCTGGCCTGACGTATCTTTGTATAGTGACAGTTTTAATAAAAACACAAAAAACATTGGTTTTGTGTAACAGGAAGCAGCGAGGAAAAAGCAACCAGTGAGCTAATATGCTGTGTGAAGGGTGGAGAATGACATTGAATTCAGGTGAGTTGATCAGGGATGTAGGTATTGCTGTTTAATTATCTAAAGTGCATCAGTTGATTTAACAAGTTATGTGAATAAATACTTAGATACTTCTATTCCATATTGCGTTATTCCAAGTTAAAATGCATAACTCAACCTTTAACAGAGAAGGAAAAATAATTTCAAGCAGAACGTCTGAAGCAAACAAACAGTTCCTATAGAATGATTTATGAGAAATGGAGATACAACGCGAGGTTAAGTAAGGAGATGTTATCAGGTGAAGCGTCTGAAGAAGCACCGAAGGAGCTCATTAAGGATGTGGAAAAGACCTGCGCTGAGGTCAAACTAGTCTATAAAAAGCTACCTCGACTGGAAACCCTGGAAACAGATTGAAGAGTGGACACATACAGCTCTCTCTCTCTCACACATTTTATTATCCAAAGAGCAGAAAGGCGACTTAAAGGAGAAACAGCTAATGATGTAGAAGACGCTTGGCATGATGTTGGATTAGTCCTAAATTCATCTAGTCATTTATCAGAAACGCAATCTCTACTGTCCAAGGGTAGCTCCTTCCACTCACTCGTTTAAAGCCAAGGAGGCTGCAGCTGAAGCTGCATCAGAGGAAGTCCTAGCAGTCTTAGGAAAACACAGTTTGAGTCTGAAAGCCCGGAGAGACAGCAAGCCATGCAAGAAAAACACAGAAAACTGGAGCGCTTAGAGGATATGAAGACATTTACTGCATCAAGAGCTCAGGTGAAAGTTTATGATCAAGAAGACAGATTTAAAAGATGTGACAAACAGCTAGACATGAAGAGAGAGAGAAACACTAAGCTTCTTAATCCCACATGTCCTCCATTTGTTCCCCAATCTTCTCCCCAATCTTTACCAGTCACATTGCAAACACTCTATTTACACGAACAAACATTCTCTCAGCCTTTGCAGCATTGGTTGACAAACACATACCAAAAAGTGAAAAGCTTTACTATCTGAGATTGTACTTAAGTGGTGCAGCAAAGAAAGCTGTTAAAGGATTCTGCTTACTCGGCAAAAAAGCAGACTCGGCCTGGACACTGCTAGAGAAACGCTTTGAAGATCTGTTCGTAAATGGAAAGGCTTTTGGAGACAAGCTGCAAGCATGGCCAAAGATAAACTCTAAAGATAGGAGACTTCAGGGAGTTTGCTGGCTTCATCGGAAGTTGTGAGGCAGCTATGCATCAAATAAAGCCTCTAGAGGTTCTGAATGACTGTAACTAAAGTCAAAGGATCCTCCTTAAGCTTCCAGACCGACAGGTATCTAAGTGGAATCACAGAGTAATTACCATCAGTCAAGAAGACTCAGACTACCTAAAATTTAGGGAACTTGTGCAACTACTTTCCAGAGAGGCTTATCTTGCTTTTCATCCAAGATATCTTCTATTCAAGCACTCAGAGAAATAGAAGGTGAAACGCCGAAGAACCCTCAAAGTCAAACCTTCCAAGCAAAGACCCTCTCCACAAACACCTCACAAGGAAACATCCCAGTCTGCATCCTCTGTAAAGGGAATGGATACCTCCTTGCTAAATGCAGACAGTTTGGAGAAATGCCAGTTCAGGATCGGGTGGAGTTTGTTCAAGCAGACAAGCTTTGCATTGGATGCTTAAAAACTGGCCGCCGTTAAAGGGAGTGTGAAAACAGGACTTTTCTCAATTCAAAAAGTCTGGAGTAATGATGAGTACCAAGCTTTATACCACTGCCCAAACAAAGGCCTTGCAAAGCTTCCTGGAGTGGAAGCAAAACGTCTTCAACTACGGAAAACAAGTCCAGTTGCTTTGTTTTTTACTTTTTTTGGAATGACCATGACCTGGATGACAGATAATCTTCACCAGCATATTAGAAGAAGCACCCAACATGGTTACATGAGCAAAAGTTCAAAGAACAGCAGAAACCAGTGCCACCAAGATCTGACAATAACATAAAGGAGAAAGACACGACCAAAGGATCATCTATCCGCTACGACTAACAGAGTCATAAGAGAGACCAACGGTTCTCAGGCATCCTCTGTAGTACCAGTCTGGGTTTCTTCAACGACAGAGCCCGAAAGAGAAGTTTTGGTGTATGCACTTTTTAGACCCAGAGAGCAATATGTCACTCATTTTGGATGGAGCTCCTAATGAATTTGACACAGCTAAGGAGAATGTGAGCTTGCCTGCAAAATATACTGTCATACAGACTTAGAAACTGACCAATCTTCACATAAGAGGGTATAATCTGGGAAAAAGGATTGCTTTGCCACCGACACTCACAAGATAATTTATTCCATCAAACAAGTCACAGATTCCAACCATGGGAACAACTCTGAAATGAGCTCACTTGGAACCATTTAAAAAGATCATAAAAGTGTTCATCTGCTTCTGTTGCTTTTGCTGAAGGGAGATTTTCTTACCATTGTTGAACTGCAGTTGGGGGCCACACAAAATTATTCCAAGGTTCCACAAATGTCTGCTGGGCCACATTTTGGACATGCCTGATCTGAGAGAAATAAATCCAGTAGCACAAAAAGCAGAATATAAGAATAAACTAAGAAACTGAACTCAAAGGAATGAGGTAATATGGAAACACTTTAATGACAACTACAGAATATGGCAAAATCTTGACAAACATAAACAAAATAAAAGCACAAAAAAAGAACAACCCAAAAAGCTTTGGATAATAACACAATAAGCAAATAAATTAACAAAAACGTTTTGTACAATTTGTGTCATTTAGTCTAAAACACACTCAAAGTAAATTAGCATTTTCTTATGACCTTCATATTTAAAATGCTTCACATTTCTGGCCAAAGTGCTTAATAGCCACTGTGGACTAGAACTTTATGTGGTTCTACTGGTCTGAAATGGACATGTTTAGGGTTTTATTGGTAAACCTGGTGAAACCCTTCATAAGAGCAAGTTTTCATAAATGTTAACTCTAAACTCCAAAAGCTTTTCACTGAGTGTTCTACTTTTTCATGTAAATGATCAGCATTTAGTTCATTAATTGTCTATTTTTTGGTTTTTGTCACCTTTTTTTAAATTACCACATTCCCTCCTCCACCTGACTCAAAGCTGAACCAACACACTCTGCTTGTTCACACAGCGTTGCCTTTTCATGGCAACATATAGAGCAACCTACTTTTACTCATCCAGAAGCTGATCGTAGCTCCTACTGATTGGCTCACAGGGCACAAAGGAGTTCAGCGATGAATCATTGGGTCGGATGCTGTTGCATGTCTTGTTGTTCATCGATGCTGCAGACGTTCAGGAGATAGTTTGAATCTGATTCAGTCAGATAACCTTGGCTTTTTATCACTCTGGGCACAAACATTTAGAAAGATGAGCTTCCTATTTTATTTCACTTTATGTCCCTTCGTTAAAGCTTCAAAGAGTTATGATGCATCCAATCCTTATTCCATTAACAGGCTACAGCAGTCCAATAAAAAATGAAACAAATCTATCTGTATGTCGTGAATGAGATCTCCAGGCACTCCAACCCTCCTACAGCGCCAGTAATTCTCCTTCTGCAGCAGTAAGGGGTTGGAAAAAAGAAAACTTTGCCTCCTCTCTAGTCTAGACTGTATTAAACTCTTGAAAACAAGCAGCTTCAACATGAACACTTTTGCAAACGGATCTTTCTGTTTACCTTAATAAAACTCGTAGAATAGCAGAATCTCCATCCTGTTTCAAGTGGGGCTTGATGTTATTTCTACAATCATAGCTCACATACCTGCACAGAATATCTCTCACATGCATTGGCTCCCCTGGTAAACATGTGAAAAGTGCCTGAAAATAAAAAATCTTTTATCGTAGCAGAACAATCTGGACCTTTAATCATTAGGATGAAAACACATTTAGAAATAACTGTTCTTAATAAACATTATAATGCTAATGGGCCCTTTGTTCAGTTTTTACTTTTTAATTTTAAACAAGGGCCCAAGCTCTCCTTTTCCCCTGATGCACAATGAGACTCTGGAAATACCAGAGAAACATGCTATTTATGTTAGAAACTACAACTGTGACAAACAATTCTGGACATAAAATGCATTTGTCTTCTGCAGACAGTGATTATAATAGTGAATAGAGGTAAAACATCTGTATAGAACAGCACCTCCTCTCCTCTGTTAGGCATGGTAGTAGATCTGTAATGCTGTGAGGCAGTTTTTGCTGCCACAACATAATAAAAAAATATATTATGTTTTTGGTTTGAAATAAAACCATGTAATATAAGTAACAGGTTCTGAATCCACCTTATTAAACTGCAATATAATTTGTTGGACTCTTGGGAACGAGGTCATCTGAATTTGAAATTAACCGATTTCTACATAAGTGGATTCGTTCTGAACCTTTTTGTATTGTAAAGTGCTTTGAGAGGACATTGGTTGTGAATCAGCTCTTTATAGAAGAACGATTGAAGCACATCATCATAAATAAAACATCCAATCGCATAAGATTTGATACAAGACATGACCTGTAAAACGGGTAAAAACGTGTCACTAGTCAGACATGGTGTAGTGCTTTAAAAGGTTTAGTAACAAAAAGCTGGTGCAGACGTGTAACCTCTGCAGAAGCAGGCAGGAACCTGGCAATGCTGCAGGCAGGCTGACCAGCACAAGGTAACAGGGAGGATGGCTGAGGCTGGATCTCAGTCCAAGGGAACAGGCTTGGCTCATGCACTGCAGGTCTGAAGAGAAAAGCAGACAGATCCAAGGGACTAGGCAAGGCTGTGGTCGTGATATAATTTCAGGTCAGGGTCCAGAAGTCAGAAAGCTTGGTAGATGTCTGATAGAAAGGCATCAAAATATGTGGAACATATTGGGGTAAAGAAATCATGGGAACATGCATGAAAAGCTCTGGATATCTACTTGCTAGGGTTTCAATAATCTGGCACTGTCTTTCTCTCTTAGGAGAGATAGTAAAGACCATGAAACAGGTGCGTGGAATGTGGCTGATTGCAGAGCAGCGGGGAAGCAGGTGAGGAGCATGAGGCTTAATTAGCCACAGGGGTCTGATGGTCCATTCAGACAGGACACGATTTGTGCTGTGCATGCCGCATGGTTCAGCACATTTAGGGAGCGCTTCATCAGTGGGGTTGCCAGGTCCAGTCATTAGATTGTTTGTTGTCAGCAGCAAAGTGCTGGCAGTAGCCCTCCTGGTTAGAAGAAAAAGAGCAGCAAGGGAGAAGAGGCTGTGGGTGCATGAAAGCCAAAGGTCCAGAGAGCAGCTTGGGGAGTTCTGGCTTGTTTAAGTGTCCAGTTTCTACAGCGATACCATCTCAGACTTATGTCATGCAGGTTAAGGAATTCAGACACACAAAATATTAACTTCTCCTTGATTTTGCTGATGGCTGGATGGCCCAGTATTTATTAGCCACGCCTATATTCATCACTGAGCGGTGCTGTTAGAGTTGCACATAGTTAAAGATTGACTGTGGCGTGCATGCAAGTTCGCCAAGTGGTGCACTGCTCTTTGCCCAGCGCAGAGATAAACCACCCTTGCAAGCCATTGAAACTAATTGGTTTCACAGTGTAGCGGTGAGCCATAAGGAAGAAGACAGCAGACATGGCAGATCATAACAAAAATGACCTGCAGAATACTGACAGTTTTGCTTTATGAATATTTCTATTGCTCTAGATCTTAATTTGCTGATCTAAAGGACACTAAGGCCATGTTCACACAACAGGGAAAGGTGACTCAAATCCGATCTTTTTGCCCATGTGCCACCCATATTCGTCTTTTTCTTAGCAGTGTGAACGGCTCAATTCTGATATTTTCACCTCCCAAAAAATCCAATTTGTGCCACTTCCATATGTGGTACTAATTCAGATATGTATCGTATATTTTTTTCATGTCACATTTTATCCGTCTTTCACGTCACTCTCCACTCTTTCTTCTTATCTTACTTCTATGCTATGATGTGGTCTTAATATTGTCGGCTCCCGTTGCTCTACAATTTCCTAGTAATAGAAAGGAGAGATGCCGGCTGGTATCAGTGGATTTTTTTTACACAACTTTGTTGAATACTTCTAGAAACAATTACACTCACCATCACTTCCGTAAACAGCGCGCTGCTGTGTGACGTCTCCTCCTTTTATCTGCTCCGGCTTCCTCCCACAGCCCAAAAACATTACTGTTAGGTTAATTGGCCTCTCTAAATTCTCCTTAGGTGTGAGTGTGTGCGTGAATGGTCATTTGTCCTGTTTGCCTCTATGTCCAGGGTGATCCCTGCTTCTCGCCCATTGACAGCTGAAGACAGGCACTAGCACCCCTTCGTGACCCCAACAGGGATAGATGTGTTAGAAAATAGATGGATGGATGAACAGCCCGCTAAAAAAAGACCTGCGGTGTGAACGTAGCCTTATCTTTTTACAAAGGGAGGTTAAATGGACCCCCACAAAGCAACTGATCATCCACAGATAATATGTATTTAAGACCAGACAGCGTCATGTAAAGTGGGCTCAATAAAGTTATTTGGTGTTGGATAATCTGCACCCAGCAGGGTCCTCGAAGGAGAACAAGGGAATTATAATAAATAGATGACTGCTGACGGGCAAAGCTAAGTGTCACTTTTGTTGTCTCTCTTAGTCTGAGCATATGGAAAACGCAACAGATGTGCTTTAAAAAGAGTGCCTGGTGAGGAAGGCTTACCGTTAAAGGTAGAAAATGTGTGTAAATAGAGATGCAACTGCACTGAAAAGTGTGGATTCTGGGTGGTGTTTTTCTCCCACTGAGCACCAGGTGTCCCCGGAGGCCGAGGCTGACGGCGTGCTTCAGCACACCTGCTCTTCATCCAGTTCATCAGCTGGAGTAAACGAGGAGCTGGGTACCAGTCATTTGGCTCTGAAGTGTCAACCTGTGCAGCACCTACAGCCCTCCAGTCATTTTTCATGTGTTCATCTCCCAGGGATCCACTAACACCAAGCTCATGTCCAGCAGAACCCAGCTCACCACACGGACCACCATCCTCTACCTCAGCAGTGAGACCAACTCTCTGACGCAGTCACCTCAGTATTCACCTTTTTATTTGCTCTGATCATCTCTCAACCTTTTTCTGCAGATGCTGCAGATTTCAGTCAAGCTGAAGAGCGTCGGTTTTGAAGTGGAGACATCTTTCTCTGTTCGTCATGTAAACCCAGCTTCACTGTGGACGGTGGACTGGTGATCTGATCCAGGCCAAAGCAGGGCCGATCCTCCTTGAACATAAGGACAAGTTTCCTTCCAGCTTATTTGGCTTAACGGCAATTGTTTTAAATTTCATATTACACATTAGCTTTGAAATTTCTCCAATATACCTTCTGAACTTGTCTAAAGTTTACTTCACTTTACTGAGTTCCAGGTTCTTCCATTGTTCTGCTTCTTGGTCAAAACAATGAGCGCTGCGTAACAAATCTTTTTTGTGCTGCAAAGAGAAACTAGTAACTGCACAAAAATATGAATACTAACCTAAAATTTAAATTATTTGCCCTTGTAACAATAAAAAAACACTCCAGGGCATCTGTGACCATTTTTTAAACCATTCATGTGAATGCAGACATAAATACAAATACAAGTACAGCTCAAAACATGAAAGTACTGTGAAAAAGTTTTTGTCGCTCATTTCATAGAGCGAAACAAATATACTTATTAGACCTGTTACAGATAGAGTGAACAATTTCCTAAGATTTTATTTCCTGATGATCATAGCTGTCAAATGATAAACTAGAATATTGTAAAAAATATAGTCATAGAAAGTTGAGTGGAAGGAAAAAGTGCACCAGAAACAGGAATGATTGCAGCCTTGATAGGATTGTCGGCGAAAGCTGTTCAAAAACTTAGGCTAGCTGCACAAGGAGCGGACTGAGGCTGGATTCGGAGCGTCAGAACCACCGCATTCAGATGAATCCTACACATGGACTACAGATGTTGTCAAGCCACTCCTGAACTAAAGAAGATATCAGAGCATATTATCTGGGCTAAGGAGAAAAACAACCAGACTGTTGCTCTGTGGTCCAAAGTCTCGTTACCAGTTATATTCTGAAGTCCACAGTCAACACAGACGGGACATTTTATTGCACTTCATGCGCACCTCTTCTAAAGCGCTTTATGGAGATGCTGCTTTCATTTCCCAGCAGAACTCATCACCTGCCCACACTGCCAAAAGGAACCAGAAGCTGCGTCAATGACCATGATATTCCTGTCTGATTGATTGTATGGTTTTCTCCCTGTATGGATATAGATTCTATAATAAAATCAAGCTTGAAAAATTAAAGTGATGAAACACAGACCGATAAAAAAATGCTAAACCAGATATCCAAAAGTATTCTTTTGATCTCTAAGATGTTACATACATACACACACACACCACACACACACACACACACACACACACACACACACACACACACATATATATATATATATATATATATATATATATATATATATATATACATATATATATATATATATATATATATATATATACATACATAAACATAAGAGAGCAGCCTCCTAACCCTTTAAAAAAGTTTTATACAAATGTACAGATATCTAAATGTGTTTTTTTCATGTCTAACACTTTTGTGAAAAATAATATATATATATATATATATATATATATATATATATATATATATATATATATATATATATATGCACACACACATAAGAGATCAGCTTCCTAACCCTTTAAACAAAGTTTTATACAAATAAAAAATGCTCCCCTAAAACCTGGCCTGAGCTCCTGGTGTTTTCCTGCCACTCCTCATTTTATCTGCCCTCCTCTCATGTGCACTGTGCAGCTTTGTGTGCCTCTTCAATCTATCAATTTACATTTCGCTGTGGATGGAGTGAAAGCGCGTCGCAGCCAAAGAGCAGGTGGCTGATTGTCAGACAGATGAAGGCGGCAGGCTGCGTGGCGATAAAGTAGAGGACCTTCTGGAGCAGATAATTAAAGACTCAGCTTGCTCCTAGAAGAGGAAACACCTGTGTTGGATGTTCGATATCTGGGTGCGTCCTGTTTATCAGAGCACATCAGCCATGTGAGCTTACAGACTGCTGACGCACATCTTTTGGTGTTCTGCTCTCATTCAGGTGGCCGCTCCTCTGACGGCGTTTGCAGGCAGCAGGAAGCAGGCCTGCAGCTTGTGACGTCAGACGTTTTAATCATGGCAGGCAGTAAATGCATCTCACCAGGACATAAAAGATAAGACCTGCTGCAGAGTTCCTGTGCTGTCTGAATTACAGCGATGGTTTCCTCTGATAAGAAAACCAATAAAATTCAATTCAGGTTCCTGTTTATTTATATATACAACCAAATCACAACAAATGCCATCTACAGAAAGTCTGCTAATGGGTCCAATTCATTTAGATTCCCCAATTAGACCCTAATTTCTGTTCAGATCAGTTAAGTTCATCACAAAAAAGCCCTGATATGATTTTCCCATTTTTGTTCTCTTCCTTCACCCAAAGGATTTGGGGAAATAAGAAGTGCACAACTGTGTAATTCAGTGTTTGTTAATTATTTATTCATTAGCTAAAGTAATTTCTAATAACAACACAAATATGCATAAGATTTCCAGCTTCCAGAGTTTCAAATATATATATATATTTGAAACTCTGGAAACTGGAACTAGTAACTACCCCCTGTGCAGAGGTGGGTAGTTACTAGTTACATTTACTCAGTTACATTACCTTGAATAACTATTTGACTAAAATGTACCTTTAGGAGTAATTTTGCTACACTGTGCTTTTTACTTTTGCTTGAGTCATATTATTACTCAAGTATCGCTACTCTTACCAGAGTAAAATTACTGGCTACTCTACGTCCTACTGCGAGTAACTTGATGTATAAAGAACAGACCTCAACATTCATCTGTACATGACCAAACCTTCTCAGCTTCTCTGGTTTTATCTCTAGAACATCTAACAGAAGCTGTTCCCTTCATAAACTCATTGATGATCCTCTCTGTCCTCTTTACTTCCAAAGACAACCTCAGCATCTTCATCTCTGCTGCCTCCAGCTCTGCCTCCTGTGTCTTCCTCAGTGTCTCTAAACCAGACATCGCTGGTCTCACCAACGTCTTCTACACCTTTCCTTTCACTCTCGCTGAGACTCTTAAATCCCACAACACACCTGACACTTCTCTCCACCCGCTCCACCCTGCTTGGACACGTTTCTTCCCCTCTTTTCCAGACTCAGCTTTGCTCTGGACTGTTGACTCCAAGTCCTTTGAATCCTCCACCTTCCCTGTAACCTCTCGGCTCCACTTGGGTCCCTCTCATTCACACCCATGTGTTTGGTTTAGCTACGGCTAACCTTCATTCCTCTCCTTTCTAGGGTTAACCTCCATCTCCCTAGATGTTCCTCCACCTGTTGCCTGCTCTCACTGCAGATCACAATGTCATCTGTAAACATTATAATCCAGTCTAACCTCGTCTGTCAACCTGTCCATCACCACAGCAAACGTGAAGGAGCTCAGAGCCGATCTTTGACGCAGTCCCTCCTTGAACTCCTCTGCCACACCTGCAGTACACCTCACTGTTTTCCTACAGCTCTCAAACATGTCCTGCACCACCCTAACATCCCTCTCTGCCACTCCAGACTTCCTCATTCGACACTACAGCTCCTCTCTCGGGACCCTGTCTGATGCTTTCTCTAAATCTACAAAACAAAAAAAACATTGCAGCTTTAACCCTCTCTGTCTGTTTCTTAGCCATCAGGCTGACCTTTGCTTTCATGAACCAGATTTAACTCTCACTCTGAGCTCCAGGTGTGGGCAAAGCACTTTTAACACAGTCTTTAGTACAGGAACCATGCATATCAACCAGCTTTTGGAGTTACATACACCTTGGCTGCATTAATACCAACACAGCAGTGATATTATATGCAACACTCCTCCAATAAGCAGCAACCAGGATTTCTCCAATCAGATTTTCTGGACATATCACACTCAAGACGAGCCCAGAACTGTGTTGAGGAGTCCTAATTCCCTTCTGGTCTTGGGATGTCATGGGTTCCAACAAACGCTAACTGAAAAATGTCTGGGAGAAGGGAATTGCTCTGCCTGAAGTTTAAGGGATCTTCACAGAAAGGTTCCAGGTATTTGATCTACCTTATATTTGCTGTGTGCCTGTTGTTAAACCAGAGAGTTAAACCAGTGTCTGTGTTAAACTAGACAGTTAAACCAGTGTCTGTGTTAAACTAGACAGTTAAACCAGTGTCTGTGTTAAACCAGACAGTTAAATGCAGAAAAAGGGCCTTTCATCTTGTCAATTCCCCCCAATAAGGTCAATGAGTTTTGTTTTGTTACATTCAGCTGCATCGTTTCTCATATAGACTCTCCTAGCAGACTTTCTTGTTAAATAAAGTTCATTACATGCCTGCCACCTGCCTCTCGGTTTTCTTTCCCCTCCAAACCAATATATTTCAGAAAGAGCCAATCAATCTCTGCTACTTTGATGCCCTTCTCCACAGCTGTCAGTGGAGAAACAGTGTACCCCCCCCCCCCCCCCCCCCACTCACCACTGTGTAAACCTCAGCGGTGAGTAGCGCTGGGTGTGTTTGCTCCTGACCTGAATTGAGCGCTGAAGGCCACTGAAGCAAACCGAAGCCCTTCCTGCTGCTCGTGACCTCTCGCTACGCTTATTGTGTTGAAAGCCTCTAAATCCGCCGGTCATTAGAGCTCTTCTCTGATTGCTTTTGTGACCAAAAAAAAAATTAACAAAAGATTCGTGTCATAACACGTCATCTCTATTTTTGTTCCTCATACTCACTGTGAAAAATGGGAGGAAACAGCTTGGAAAGCAGTTTGAATATTCCACCAAATGTGTTGCTTTTGGTTTTTTCTGTGTAGAGAAGAGAAAAATCAGCTCTGAAGCTTCCTGTTCAGTCGTTATCTGAATTATCTGCTAACAGAGCCGAGAGCTTTGTTTACAGTAACAAGATGATCGCTGGTTTTGGTTAGCCTCCTTCTATTCTTTTGGTACTTTGACTAGGCCATTCTGACATGTGAATACGTTTGGATCTAAAAACCATATGATTGTAGCTCTAAGTTTAAGGCTTTAAGTTTAAGGTCCTCCTGCTGGAATGAGAACCTTCGCCCCGGTTTCACATAGTTTTCATGTCTCCTTCATGTCTTGTAGCAGGAACTTCTTATGGTTTTCTTTCAGTACTTGCATTGTTTTTGCCAGTCTTTTATAAAGGTTACATTTATGGAGAGCACACCCAATATTTGTCCTCCCATTTGATGCATGAAACTCTACAGCTCCTCCAGTGTGCTAGGGTCCCCTTGTCTGCTTCTTTGGGTAATTTTCTTGTTGCCTTACCTGTTAGTTTGGGGGGATGACCATGACCTGTCCTTATTCAGATTAAGGATTGTTGAGATTGTCAAAGCTTGAGGCCTTGTTTTATAGCCAGACCTGCTGTAAACGTCTCTGTAAGTTTTCCCTGAGCTGTCTGTTGTGTTCTCTGGTCTGCTGCTTGTTCACTGATCTTCTCTAACAAACCTGTCAGACCTTCACAGAATGTGTGGATTTTTTATTGCCATTAAATAACACACAGGTGGACTCTGAGCATTGACTTGGTTGAATCCTAAAGAAAACATGGATTTTATATGGGGAGTAAAGGGATACCACCCTTTTCAAAGTTCAAAAACAATGTACTCTTTTCCTACTGCTCCACTTTTCTGCATACTTTGTGGTGGTGTGATTGAGAATATCCAATAAAATACAAATAAAACCAGATAATACCATGCACAGCCATAAATAAATTGTTGTCTCACTTTCTAACATTAAATCAGACAAAAGATTTCCTGCTTGTGTTCTGTTAGAATTATCAAAATGATTTCTATTTGCTAAATACTAGAATTGTATAGCATGAACTTTTTACCACTTTTTTACAGCTGAATTTCATACATATTTCCCTAGTACTTGGTAGAGCCCCACCTTTAAAGTTTTTGACAACGACCGTAACTGCGTCAGGTTTGTAGTCCACCTTGCTCACACACACACCTTTCAGTTCTGCCCGCTCATTTTCTGTGGGATTGAGATCAGGGAGCCCCGATAGCTGCCCCAACACATTGAAGTTGTTGTTCTTAATCCACTTTAACTAATTTGGCAGCATGCTTAGGGTCAATGTATGTCTGGAAGACCTATTTATGCCCTATCTTTAATTTCCTGGACAATGACTGAGACGTTCTTTGTATCATGTTCTTTCCTCATGATGGCATCTATTTCGTGAAGTGCACCAGTCCCTCCTGCAGCAAAACACCCTCCACACATGATGCTTCCACCACCGTCCCTTACATCAGAGATGACGCTCTCAGGCTTACAAGCTTCCCCCTTTTTCCTCCAAATTTAACAATGGCCACCCTAACCCATTCATCTCTGAAGCAAAGAACCCATCTCTTTCCTGGACTGTATGATAGGTGGACTTTTATATGCTGTTTATACTGGCATAAGACACTATGAACAGATAACTGTGGCACATTCAGGCCTCTAGATTTCAGACCTGGTTTATGCTTAGTGCTTCACTTCCTTATATCCTGCGTGATTTCCTTTGAATTTCCCATGATTTCACACAAAGAAGCAGTGTTTGCGGTTTAAAATGCATCCTCAGGTGAGCCTCCATTTAAGTCAAATGTTGAAGCTACAAAGGCACGGTATAAACATCTGGAATTTTGTTCAAAGAATCTTAACGAATGCAAACTTCAGGTTTGTAAGAAAGAAAATCCTTTCTCCCCGTTCTGACAAATAGATATAAAGTAGGTTCTCCTAACTTACCTAAATAGAGGAAAACTCCAGGTAAATTTAATATCAATGAAAAAAAAAGCTTTTTAACGTGAGGAAATGTTAAACTGGTATAAATACTTTTATAAAGTGACTTATATAGCCATTGAGAGGTGGAACACGTTGAGTTAGGCAAGAACAATCAATTTAAGGCTCTTATTTAAGCTATTAAAGCAGTAAATCTTATAATGAAACAACTATAACGCAGCTTAACATTGAGTATGACAAGGTGATGACGTTCCAGATAAATTTGCACAATAACAACTAACCACTCTGAAGATAAAACAGCATTTGTTCCTTCACTTCATCTCTTTGTGTTTTAGCTTCGGTTGCAGCTAATTACAGGTTGCGCTCCATGTAATTCAGCACAAGCAGCTTTGGTTTGGTGTAGAGTAGGTATTTATATTTTCTATACAGCCATTCATCCCTCTTTGCTTTATCTCAGATGACAGCTGACGAGGGAAACATTTTTATACATTTTTCTATGAGCGCAGGTTCAAGAGGGGACGTGAAACGCAGCTGACGCTCAGTCGCCATGGAGGAATGTGCAAAGGTCACCTGCTTGTGTCGTTAATTACAGCATGAATCAACTTTCTCATGCAAGTCCTCGACATATACGTCGGTTCCCCAGCATCCAGTTCATTTCAGAAGCCCCCCCCCCTCACACCCCCCGCAGTCTGACACTAGGTCATTTCACTGATTCACAGCCACTTGTATCTGCGGGAGACCGCTGACTACGCTGTTGTCTGCGCCGCCGCTGCCTCATTAAGCGTACTGCTGGGTGTGTTTAAAGGAGAGTGCATTGCTGCACAGCAGATCCTGTATTGCTCCGTTTAACTTTAGTGGATCTCCTGACAGAAGGAAGAAAGCCCGGCTGCGCAGAGTGGAACCCACAACCAGTTTAAGACATCAGCTTCACCTTGTAGTGAGTCTGACTTTAAAACAATGTGGTGTAAAACGGGGCAAAATAAAAGAAAACCTGTTGAGAAAAATGTGGTGGAGGTGCACAAGCCGGCCTGTCTGAGGTCATAGTTTAACTCTACGATGCTGTAGAATAACCTAACCAGAGGTAGGCCTGCATGAGATTCTTTTAGTATCATAGTATCAGAATATTTCCCCAAAAACCTAAAGAAAAACATATTCTTTAGGTTTTTCAAACTTGCTAATAACTGTACTTACTGTTACTGATACGGTTACTGTAGCTTTAAAAATTAGTCAGGTCAGGGTGAGTGATGGGTGACATGCCTTGGTTTACATTCTATGGATGTCCATGTTTGTTTGTCCATATATATATATATATATATATATATATATATATATATATATATATATATATATATATATATATATATATATCAGGGTGCAGTTTTTGCTTGCTGCACCCTAAACATGTTCCAGCAGCTTCCTCTTCTTCTTCTTCTTCTTCTTCTTTTCTATTATGGCGGATCACAAGCAACTTTAAGGTGCATACCGCTACCTACTGTACATGAGTGTGTAGTAGCGTTACTTCACATCTATTAGATTCTATTGTTTAATTTTGTATTCTTAAGATAAATAAACAATGCTTTCCTTGATTTATGAATATCTGTTATGTTTCCTTCATTCCCTAATATACCTTTAAGATTCCATTCATGCCCTATACTTCTAACTATTCTCTTTAATTCTTCCCTTTCAAGTTTATATGACTTACAGTTCATCAGTATGTGTTCTACATTTATTTTTTCTCCACATCTCTCACATTTATCACTATTTTTCCTTCCTATTAAATAAAGCATGTCATTTAAGTAGGTATGACCTATTCTTAATCTACTAATTATTATTTCTTCTCTTCTGTTTCTTTCATTAATGCTTCGAATTCGAACTGACTTTTGCACTTCATATAATCTTCTTCCTTTCTTATCTTCATTCCATATTTTTTGCCATTCCTCCATTTCTTTACTCAGCAGCTTCCTCCTCCCATACAGCCCCATATCTACACTCTCCATTAATCACCTACACCTGTCATGCCCAATCAAGCCAGGACTCATTCCACCTGCCTACCTCTCTATTTATCTGACTCAGGATTGAGAGTCAGCTTTTGAATCAGAGGTTCTGGAGAACCGCTGGGCTGACCCAGCATGCACCATGTCAGTGCCAATCAGAATATTAATTCTGCTGCTTTAATAACAAGTGAAGTGGCAACGTCTGTGACAGAGAGAGCTGTCAGCCACACAGCGGAAGTGACGCTAAAGTGCATTTGCCGTTTCCTGTGACATGAACATGTTCAAACAAACTGAATGCTTGGCCTCTGACCACTGGACTTACAATTCAGCCTTGCAGGAAGTAGCTCTGATTCATTCATCAGGCAGAAAGGATGATCACATTATCAGAGCTCAAGGTTTTATTCCACAAGCCGCCCAGGAGGGGAAAAAAGTCTGAATGGTAATCAACTGAGGTTGGCTCATTACTGCTCAAGGTTGGTGTTTCTCAACAAGCTATTCTGTATTCAGATGGAAATGTGTTTTTTGTGGGTAATAACTGAATAATCTGCTTCATTTAAAAGTGAAAACTGATTGTCTTTCAGAAATGTCAGGATTTATTTTTACAGGCAACAAAACATGCATCTGCAATCACTTTTTTCCAGAACCAAGAACTTTGGGGAGACCAACATAAATTTATTGGTATTTTTAAATAAAATATATGACTGGGTAGGTGTGAGATTCATACAACTCTGCAAGAATGTGAAAGCTTTACTGCATTGTTGTATATACACCAACATTTATGATCTAATTGCTCTCATTGGCAATAATTATTTCAACTACTCTTAAAATTAACATGTTGGTTATGTAGTTTTATTTATACATATGCTTGAAGATCAAGCAAACTGATTTCTTAAACAGAATTGAACAGATTTTGAATTTTTATACTTTTTAAAAAGAATAAAAATTCAAAATCTAACAATCATAAACAGCTGGATTGAGCTAGTTAATTAGCATCATTGTAACTTCGGAGCTTTGTAATTGTAGAGTTTTTTTTGTGTCTTTCACAATTACAAAAAAAAGTTATTTGTGCATTTTAACTTTGGTGTTTTGTAATTGTAGTTTTTGTTTTTGTCAAAATTACAAAAAAATTCTAAAAAAAGTTACACCTCTTAAAATTCCTGAGTACAAGTACACAAATTGTGTTCTGTGAGTTACACATCAAAAATGTCTTCCATTCAATTTTGCTCCAGTTGATCTAAAACAAATGGTGCAACATGTTAAAATCTTTTATTTTTTTTTACCCTTAACACAAATACAAATCAATGAATACAACTGCACAAATCTGCTGCTGTGAGTCTGCTGTGAGCCACAAATTCAAACTTTACAAGTTACACCTTCATTTTCACTTTTGAGACAAATGACACACCGGTAAAAATGATCCATGACTTGTGGGTAGTACCCTTGGTCGTACAGCAGAGGGCGCTGCCTGCTTGGTCAGTCTGTACAAACCGGAAATACATATATGGCCTACTGCCATGTTGCCTTCCCAGACCCATCCCATGTAGACCTTCTAAGGATACAGCCGCTAATATTTATTGTATTTTATGATGTTTCAAAGTTGCTATGCTAGTTTTTAACTCATACTCCCTCCATTACGAGCAAATAAAGGTACATCTTCCAGGTAGGAAGAGTAAACGATGCTGGTGAAGATTCTCAGTCATCCAGGTCATAGTCATTCCAAAAAAAAAAAAAAAATAAATTAAACAACAAACAACTGAACGTTTTTTTTTTTTTTTTTTCGAAGTTTGAAGACGTTTCGCTTCCCATCCAGAAAGCTTTCTCAATTCAAAGGTTTGGAGTAGTGTGGAGTTCCAAGCTTTATATTTTTGCCCAAACAAAGGCCTTGTTTTGGCTTAGATAACATGCAAATTAAACCGAAACTGGTCGACCCCTTTGCAATGGGGAGTTGTTAGAGGCATAGTTGGCCTGGCTTACAGGAAAGATGTTTTGATTACCTGCGTGGAGGTGAGGATTAAGAATTCTTGTACTGAGGAGGTAGCTCTCCTGTGCCATTTTATCTGGCCCACTCATTTACATTGGCTTGCAATCCGGTCATGTGATAATCAGGTTTTCCCCAGCGACTAAGAAAAAAAGGACACGGCTGCCATTTCCTGTCGAAAGGTTAGCATAAACCAAATAAACAACTAAACCATTAGGATACATGGTCACTAATAAAATAACACAAATGGAAAGCAGTTCAGCACCATGGATAGCGACCGCGTCATCTTTATACCCACATTAAAGGAGAAGTCCGGTCAAAATCAGAATTCAAACTGCTGAAAGTACTTTAAATATAAAACTACTACATACTGTGCAAAAAATTATAAGTTTTTTTAATTATGAATAATTTTCATTTAATCATGTTTATGTGGAGGAATCCATCTTGGTCAAGAATAGTACTGTCACCTCCCATTTTTTGACGTCACTCGGCGGACCCGCAGTTGAGCAAGTTTCAACGCTCTGTTTGTCATGGCGCACTATTTTCCAAGATGGCGACGACTAGTGTTCTGTACGAAGCAGAGAGTGATGAAGTACTTAGTGACAGTGATGAGAGTTCCGTGGAGCTATCATCATCCGATAGCGATATGGATTTTTTTAGAAGAGTTTCTTGACAGAAACCGGACTTTTGACGGAATCCAGCGTACCTATTTCCAGTGCAAATTCAGTCGGGTCCTACAGTATATATGTATACACGTGTGTGTGTGTGTGTGTGTGTGTGTGTGTGTGTGCGCGCTCCGCCGCAGCACAGCTTTGCCAGCGCTGCAGCGGAGCGCGCACACACACACACACACACACACACACACACACACACACACACACACACACACACACACACACACACACACACACACACACACACACACACACACACACACAGCGGAGGAGAGATCGCTGAAGTGACTTAAGTTATATATTTGCCCTCTAGTAAATAGGGCAGGTGGTCATTGTTGTATAAATATTAAAATATAAAAGCGTTCCAGCACATCACATGTGGTAGGATACCACATCACATGTGGTATCCCTCCGCCCCTCTGCTCGGTGACCATCCCCGCAAATTCTAAATAAAAAATTCTAAAATAAAAAATAACTTACCGAAAATCCTCGCTCTCACGTCATGTTCAAAACATTCTTCTTCAAAATGGTTGCTGCATATGACGTCTTTTCTCTCTGGCCAGAAGTTAGATGGCAAATCCGCTCTGTTCAAGTTGGCAATCCAGCAATGAGCCCGGTGGCTCATGATTTGGGAAGTTGAAATAAGCAATGTTTTTTCTACTTTTACCAGTTGTGTTGGAACATCCGATGGCCATGCACGTGGGCATTGATGCTTCAGCAATAGCTCTTGGGAATGTCAGTGGTGGAGTCCTCTGGAAATCCGAAAAAAAATTATTGATGATCGCAGCTGTGTAGAACGGCTCCTATTGACTTTGCATGGAAAGCGGAGAGAAATGCTGTCGCCGCTTCCGCTTTTCCACGCCACAGGATGTGATGTCAAACGCCCCTTACTGCTCAAATATGGGCAGTAATGTCAGCCCCCATACACAGTGATTCAGATGACAATTTATGTTTTTATTTTCTTATTAATTAAAGATAAGTTCATTAAATAACCACAAATGTATTAGTTTTAGTTATAGCTAATGATACCCTGATTTTTCGTTGTTGACCGGACTTCCCCTTTAAGTTTCATCTCAGAGTCAAAGTCCCCACAGTAGAACACAGACGTATCCATAGAAATGTCTGAATCTTGGCTAAATGCTAATATAAACCACTACAAACACAATTAAAACGATAAGCATTTGAAAAGCAAACAAAATCCAGAAATGCCATGACACCATCTAGGTCACATCTGATTACCTTACAGCTGTTGACCCTGCATAGTGTCTCAGCCAAACCCAATGAGTGCATAGACTGATAAAGTATCAAGTTTGTCCTCTCTGATGCTCCTCAACCAGGGATTTACCTCTTCTCACACCCATCTGTATTATTCTGAGGGTTTTCGCTTCGGAGTAAAACTGAAAGGATCGCGAGACAGAACGAGGGTTCTGCTTAAGTCCTGCCACAATAATTTTTCTGTCCTTATTTCCTGCGTTTAATTTTGTACATGTTAGATTCAATGTTGATATGAGTGTGACAGACATGTTTATGTGACATTTATCAAAATCCGGAACAAATCGTCCCGTATTGCGTCAAAACAGACGCAACATTAATCAAACAGACAATTCCATATTTTACTGCACAAACATCTGTGCTGTGGTCGGCTGGATAGTAACGCAATGACACAGACCTTCAGAAGGCTGCTAAACTCTTTAATGTAAATTTAAATCACATAATGGCTTAAATGCAACTTTAAGCTGTTGTGTATAAAATATACACTCAGCATAAATGTGATTTAATTTTTTTAATTGTTCTTGGATGGATTTGCTGTTTTTCTCTTGTTGTTAGAGTTTTCCCTGAGACCACGCGCACACAGTGATAAACCCTAAACAGGTTGAGAGAACCTGTGAAGTTTATTCACAGCATCCTGATCCAGCAGTTAAAGCTGACATTTAGAATTGCACACAAGAAATTATGAAACAAAAACTCAGCAGCAACTCTGCCCCCAAAAAACACTCTTTTCATGCATTTAAATATGAGTCATCTTCCCTCTCGGAGCTAATGTGTATCAGCTGTCAGCATCTGCAACACCCCTTCCTTCCATACCAGCCTCGTCCTATAGACGTGTTTACTGAGGAAGATAAATGGGAAGACCAGACTGAACAATAATTAGCTGTGTAATTAGTCCCCAGCGAGGCTGAAAAACCTAATTGAAAACAGTCCTGTTGAGGAGTGGGATTGTAAAACACGAGGAGGATAATGGACACGAGAAGATAGCCGGTCGATGGTCCTGATTCAATCAGACTCTTCTCCTCCTCGTCCCCGTTGACTTGTTGTGACGTCTCTAATTAAAGGAGTGACATTTAAAGGGAGGCTCCTGGAGGTGGAGGCTCAGTGCAGTCTGTCCCTGATGGTGAGTGGCCACCATTGGCTCCGGTCTCTAAACCTCCTCCGGGTCTTTTTGCAACAACAGACTAACGTGTTTGGTAGGCTGGTAATGAGCCTTTACTGTCTACATGCCTCCATGATGTTCTCTATCCACTGGTTGTGCAATCAATTCCTTTTTAGTGTTGATATAAATCCCTTTTTTGTTCTTCTAGTGGATGTTTTTTCTTTCTTGCTGGATTTTGATGACTCTTTTTTTTATTTATTTTTTATTTTTTTGGGCACTGGCAAATATTCCCAACACCCAGCCAAAGATCTTTGGTTTTACTCCTGCTGGAGAAACCTTGTCACTTCTTGGACCCAGTTTATCTGTAAAGTGAACCCAGATCCCCAGAATAAGATGTGTTTTGTTCAAAAATAGTTAAGTTAAAAGCTATTTATTAATCTATTCTTGTTATAATGATTTGCGGTCTACCTCTACTAAAATGAGCCATTTCACTCTATGTGTAATGATCTACATCTGAGCTTTAATTCTGAATTGAGGAACAAAAAATATTGAACTTTTTTCTAATTTGGAAATTTTTTGACATGTTGAACCTCTATGTGATGACAGTTGACAGCTTAAACTCAGGCCTCCTCATTTCCACACCTTCTTATTTGCAAAGCCTTCAAGTTCTGGTGAAGAAACATTCTTTGGAATTTGTTGTTTATTGGATAGAAATCTCAAAAAGTGGATTTTATAGACAACAAACCTACAACAAATTGACAATGGCTGTTTATTTTCAGCGCACCAGACAAACTGCTTGTGCTGTACGGTTTGAACCCTGCAGGTAAAGTTTAAAGTTTGGCTTGATGAGGCAGATTGAGAGCAGCAGACGGCTTCAGGACAACATCATGTTCTGCCAGCACAGTTTTCCTGCCCAGAGTTATTTAAAGGCAGAAAGGTCGGGCCATTTTATTTAACCTCCTGTGACTGACTCCCTGGAAGGCTTTACATTAGCGAGCGTGGGGAGCAGCTCACGCTATGCACTCTTTAAAGGGTGGAGGAAAATCTACAAATCTGAACATATTCATACAAACTGGACTCAGATTGAAACTGACGACTCAGAATTGGAAGTGTAGTTCTGAAATACATTTATTTATTTTTTGTTAACATAGCTTTGCTGCCTCTGGTACTTAAAAAAATATATATATTTTTTTTGTATTCTCTCTGTGTTGCTTTGTTGGTTCATTGCTTGTATTCCAGATTCCACAAATATCTCTCTTATACTTTGCCCTTGGTTTGTAAGTTTATTTGTGTCATTAGTTCTTCTCCACTCCTGTTAATTAGTCTCCTTCCCTCAGACTCCCTGTGGTCCTTCTGCCTCTCTGCTTCACATTATCTCCCGACTAACTCACCTACATTTAATGCCATTCTCCACTTGTCCCTCAGTATAGAAGCTCACCGGATCTCATTGTTCCTTGCTGGATTCCTCCATTATCCTGTCCAATTATTGTAATGCACTCTAGGCTTTGTTGCTCTGTCTTGTCTTTTGTTTATTAAACGCTTCTACTCATTATGCCTCTGCTAAACTCCTGTCTGCACTCTGGTCCTGCAATCAAGCAACCAAACTTGACAGTCATGTTTACAGATTTATTTCTATACATGGAGAGACCTTTAGACTAAGGGAGAAACAACAGCTGCACAGTGAACCAATTTCAACATAATCTCTGATAGTTCCACATAAAAACAGCTCAAGCATCCCCGGTGGTTACCTTCCAACAACCTTCTAGGACCCTAATGCTTGCTGTGAAAGTCTAAATTAAGTCCAAGGTGATTTTATATGGGACTGGAGTCTGACTCAGTTCTTAGTCACATGACCCAAGTCCACGCCTCTGCTTTTATTAAATGCCGTACAGCGTGTACATTAGTCAGCGCTGTCTTTTTAAAAACTTATTCAAGCAGCAGCCTCTTTACAATCAGCTGCAGAATCAATCTGCACCAGTCACTGGTGACGTGTAAAGGTCATTTCATCCTGTTTTTTTTTTTTTTATATGAAACAAATTATGGAGGCAGCTTTTTCATGAAAAAGTCCAACTAGGCATGAACATAAACTGCTGTGCAGAAGGATATTAGTTAGCAAGATAAATCTGCGGCATCCAACATATATTTATTATACTCAGAATCACATTAAAGAAGCATGTTTCATATCTACTCTAAAGACCGCTATAGAGGTTTTTTTTTTAATAAACATACCACTTAGTGGTCATTTAGAAAAAGCCAGACTATATTCATCCAGCATTGAACCAGTTACTTTATAACAAACATGTTTTAGTGTACACCAGCATGAATGGCCTTGTTCTTCAATCCTCACTCTCCCTGAGCACATTTCTCTTCTGTCCTTTAATGGAATAACAGCCAGAAGCGGCCGACCGTGTTCTGGTGTCATCCCTCCTCTGTGGTGGCTGCTGACCCATGGCCCGTGTCAGTAAACACATCGTCTTCAATCAGCCGTGCTGTCACCTTGCTCAGGTCGGCTGGAGGGTTCTCCAGCTTCACAAGGTTCTTTGTACAGCAATGAAAATCTGACACGGCAACACTTTCTCTGCACAAAGAGGCAGAAACAGCTGTGAGAAACTCAAAATGCTCCCCGTGATGGTCTTCAGGCGTCTAAAATCCTAATGAGATGTCAACTGAAATGTGTAGAAGTCAACTTCCAGCGCGTACTCTGGTAATAACGTGGAAAAAAACCTTAAAGGAGTACAGCAAGTTCCAGAGATTTTGTAAGACGTCTGCCCCCTCTGGCGACAAGTTGAAATTGCACCATTTTGTACATGTGCAAATTAAAGGAATAATGTCTTCTGAGGTAAGACAGCCATAAATATTTAAGTTAGCCCTTCTTCTCTCGCCAATGCATCGATTACGGCGGAGAGGTGAACAAGAGCGTGCACGCCCAGAGGATTCGGCCCCAATCACACTCTCATGAACTGACTAATCCAGCCTACAGAGGCAGCTGTGGTTGATAGAGGATAACGCATTTCACACTGAATGAATATAAACAATTTTTAACGTCAAATCTTGCACTGTGCACCTGTAAAATCAATTCAGTTTATTGCTGTATTTCTCTTATGCACCATGTCTGTCATCTCATCACACCGTTTTTCTACAAGAATCAGGCCTGCAGCATCAGGGATCCTCCACCACTTTTCTAAGTAGTCATCCTTGTTTCACACCCAAACCACTCGGAGTATTTATTGCTGTAAAGCTCACTCTTCGTCTCCTCTAGGGGTAGACTGGCAATCTATCTGCTGTGGAGAAGTCCAGAATAATCATCCAGTCCAGTGCCTTGGAGATTTTGTAACCTCCAGACCTCTCTCATTGTGGAAGATAAGCCTGGTTCCTTGTCCAGTCTAGTCTGTCGCGGCTTCAGCTGTTTTATGAAAACAGACCAACACACGAGCCATTAAGCTGCAGGACAAGATCTTCCAGTGAGTAAGAACGGGTCTGATAAAATACACCATGATGAATTCCCCTCATGGCAGACGCATACTCTGGACTTGAAAGACGCAGGAGCCAGACGTGTTTAACGCGCACATAGGCACGTCGTGTTTGCACATTAAATAATGACAATAACGTTGATGAAGATGGGTGTTTAATTCTATTTCAGGTGATCAGAGTGGAGGGGAGGAGGTCTGCTCCCATTAGGTCCTTTGAAGTAACTGGGGTGTGAAACAGAATTAAAGGATCAGTTCTGCTAATGCATCAATCACAGTTAATGGCTTTGGCGAACCAGTTCCTCCGACACGGATGTGATTTTTATATAATTCAGCTGACGTTAAACGGATGAACCCAACCGGTTGACTTCAAACCAATCGCAGATAAACCGGGAAAAAAAAGGTGATGTATGTCGAATAAAACGGTGTTTCGTGTGCTGAGAGATGAACGTCTGACGCTGACGACGCCCAAGCAGAGATAACATCGAACCCACGAAGCTCGCTTCACAATCAGAACCATCGGCTCATATTTTCCAATCTGTTTATTTCTTCCCCAAAGCAGAAAAAACACCCACACCAATCCCACCTCCAAGCTCCCATCTTTCCCTCTGTTTCTAGGCTCGAATAAATCTCCTCCTCTGTGCTGCTGCTTTCTGAGATTTACACGACATTTTTATTTTTCTTGATGATTGGAAAATTATTGCGAAGAAATTTATGATTGCTTAAATCAGATTTGGATGTTTACCAGACAGGGTTTTTTTTTTCAATAACTCATCTCTGTCTGAAGAAGTGAGGCCTTTTGCTTGTGAATTTCTTTTATTTATGGGAGGAATAAATCTTGCAGCAGCAGAAATCCTTTGAGAGACACGGTTGTGGCATAAATATTTAATCACCACCTGACTTTTCTCTGGGTTTGAATTTCTCAAATATAGCAGAAATATGAGGATCTCCCTGCGTATTTCTCCTAGGTGTAATTAATGACTTTATTTTTGTATTTAAATAAAAATAAATCCAGTAAACAAACAGACGGATCTCCTACATGTGAAGCTATTATTTAGGAATATTGTTTGCATTAACATTGATGGACTCTGGAATCCATCATAACTCAGAATGTACTGGTGATGCAGCAGACTGGTTTGATGAAGCAGAGCAAATAAGAGAAAATCATGGATGCTGCGGTCTCTGTGTGTTATCTGGGCAGAGATGTACCAGGTCACTTTCTATTTCTGGAAGTAGAACCAGCGCCAACTGTCTAGACAGTCGACTGACCCGGCTCCTTCCCACTCCTCACTCCTCCTGTCGGAAACGGTAATCCCGCCTCTGCCGCCCCTTCGGTTTCAGGTTTTTGGCTTTGGGGCAAAAGCTCACCAGTTTTTGTGGTGATTAGACAGATGAAGAAAACAGGCTGCCATGCAGCAGAGACTCAGGGACACGTGGAACCGAACCAATAAAGAACGAAAATATTTTCAGAAAAAACAACAAGCAAACTGAAGGATTATAGTTATAGGTTAGTCACAGTAAAACAGAGTTTTACTTTTGTTTTGAAATGACAGCAAACCATACTTTGAGTTGACATTTTAAAACTGCTTTTAGCATCATAGTGATTCTCCTGTTTAGCATTTATCAAACATAACGTTCTGTGTGTATATTCTAGTAAATGTCCACTGTGTTCCATGTAAGAGGATGGATCCTCATAAAACTCAAATACCCACAACTTTAATCTAGTAAAATTGGCCTTCCTGTTATCTGCTGAGTCCTGGACTTCATCTGAAAAGGTTAAATTGTTAAGGACTCCTTAGCCAAAGCGGAAATGCATCCACGGTTGCTATAATAAGTGCTTTCAGTGAGGAAGAGACGGGAAAAGGAGCCTGTATGCTTCCTATCATAGTTCCTTTAGCAGAGGGAGCTCACAGGATCCCTTACTAGTGCTAATGTACCATAAAGAATCCCACAATCCTTTGTGTGACATGACATATAATCACAGCCCACTTTACGGAAATTAACAAAAATGTCTGGAGAGAAGAGATCCGATAATGTAAGAGTGTACCGGCAAAGTTTTAAATCAAAGGAAGCATCAAATCACCAGCTGTGATGTGATGAAACGTAATGTAAATGTTAACCTTTAAAATTAAACTGATTATTTGTTCATGACATATACATTTGTCTAACTTGTGTTTTGTGTAGATATTAAAATCTGATCTTATTTAATCTTTGTAGCTGTATTTAGTCAGAAATACATTTTGAATACTGAAAGGGTTTTGTTGTAGTATTACTATCACTATTCAGCTTTCAGGGTTTTTTCAAACAGGAAATTGAAGGCAAGTGGTGAAGCAGCGACGCAGTATCAAATTTTAATTCATTAAACTAATGATTAAAGCTGCATTTGGACCTGGTTGGCTGCCCCACACCACTTTACAGGAATGCTGTAAAGAGACTTCAGCCACCTGCACTCAAGAAAGCGGCCTGCGATTGGAAAGCAGCTGAACCAGAGGATGCTGGTCTTTGATAAAGATGTAGTCCTCCAGGCTGTCAGCTGGCCGAGCAAACTGTTCATAAACTAAAACAATATTTCCAGGCGCGACCTTGACTTGTATACATCTACATTTATCACATGGGTGCAACAGTTAGTGCGGGCAGTAGCAGCCTTATATATATATATATATATATATATATATATATATATATATATATATATATATATATATATATATATATGTGTAACACTTGGGCTAGTAAAATTATCAAGGCAACTATTTTCGTCATTGTTACACTGGGTGAAATTGTCCTTCCATCCTGAAAGTAGTTAATACATTCTGAATACATAATGAGGAAGTTAAAAAAAATTTGATCCCTGTGAAAGCCTGGAAAACTCTGACCAATCACTGCTGTTTGGTCTGAATGGTAGTGATTGGTCAGAGATTTGTTCCTGCCCTGAGAAGAAGAGAAGAAGAGGAAGGCCTCAGTGGAAAGAAATTAGACCAGAGTGGATTTGGGAGATTTCTTATATGCAATCCCCTTGAAGAGTGGATTTCAATTAAAGTCAATTCAGTTTTATTTGTAGCGCCAATTAACAACACATGTCATCTCAAGGCTCTTTCCAAAGTCAGACTCCATCAGATCCTCCAGGTTGGTCAGAAAGTTTCCTCTCTAAGGAAACCCAGCAGGTTGCATCAAGTCTCTCCAAGCAGCATTCACTCCTCCTGAAAGAGCGTAGAGCCACAGTGGACAGTCGTCTGCATTGTTGATGGCTTTGCAGCAATCCCTCATACTGAGCATGCATGAAGCGACAGTGGAGAGGAAAACTCCCCTTTAACAGGGAGGAGAACCTCCAGCAGAACCAGAACCAGGCTCAGTGTGAACGCTCATCTGCCTCCACCCACTGGGGCTTAGAGAAGACAGAGCAGAGACACAGAAAGCACAGAAGCTCACATTGACCTAGGAGTACTTTCTATGTTAGATGGTGATAGAGGATGATCTGCCTCCACTGATGATGTCACAGCTAACAGAACGCCAGACTAGGTGTACCTTCTATGAAGAGAGAAAAGAGAGTGAACAAAAAGTTAAAAGATGAACTAACAACAAACAATGCAAATTGGAGAACAGTAGGAGAAATCAGCAGAGTGAGAAAAATAGATCCTGATGTCCTCCAGTAGCCTAGGCCTATAGCAGCATAACTATAGAGATAGCTCAGGGTAACATGAGCCACTCTAACTAGAAGTTTTGTCAAAAAGGAAAGTTTTAACATTAGTTTTAAAAGTAGACGGGGTGTCTGCCTCACGGACCAAAACTGGGAGTTGGTTCCACAGGAGAGGAGCCTGATGGCTAAAGGATCTGCCTCCCATTCTACTTTTTTTGAATAACTGTGCATGCAGAGTTATTTCAAAAAGGGACTTGGAGAAACTTCTAGAAAGTCAGCAACTCTACCTTTAACACAATGATTAATTTAAAAAGTTGCCCCCCTGCATTGCCGTAAACACTTCCGTTTGCTATGAATAAAAAAAGAGATGCTGTTAAATGAACAATTTTGTCTTATGCTTTTACCACATGGCACTTGGAACTAAAGCAAAGCAATTTGCATTCTTTACAAAGATGAATTTATCTATGCTGTGTTGCTATTTAATGTTCAGTCACATTTTCTATTGTCTGAACAGGTTCTTCTTTTTCCTGGTCTTGATGCAAATGCCCTCACTCCAAACGGCTGCCAGCATTCATCAAGCCCCGCCCTGGTGGCCTCACAATGCAAAAAGAGGCTGGCTGAGCGCTGTACAAGACAACCACTTCAGCACATCTGTCCCTCTTTTCTAGCAATCAGCCGTCTAATCAGATGCATGGAGGCATTGCAGCTAGACTGATGATATAACACTGACTAAAGTCGGGTGATTATTTGGCTAAAATGTACTTTGATGCAAATATCAGGAGAAGAAGGGTTTAAATTTCTCTAAAAAACAGTCATGGGGAGAAATATCTACTCTGTGACCTGCAGCAATAACTCAGTAGTAATTAATTTCAGATGATATCGTGTCTAACCCTACCCAGTAATATGGCCTCGAGGCGCTATAGAAAATAAAGATAATTTCAGCGTACATGAGTAAATGTTCAGGTTGTTATTCAGGTTGGTTAAAAGTTTTCCAGCTCAGGAAACCCAGCGGATTGCACAGCTAAGCATATAAACTCTGAGCCGGTTTCCAGGTCTAGAGGATGGAAAACAGCACAGACAGTTAGTTGCAGTAAAAGCTCAGTCAATATTTCTGCCTACAGGAGATAAACAGGGTTAAACACTGAGAGACAGGGTCAGCGGTATCATCTGTAGGAGGAGAATGTGACGCTGCAGCTGCCGGATAGATGTCTTCACATAGCAGAGGAGTTATGGTCTGCTCAGTGACTCCAAGACTGCAGGACAAGCCCACATCACCAGCCGTCCACCTCCGTGCTTGACCGTCGGTCTTCTCCAATCCTGATTCAGTGCATTGGCTCTTATCAAGCAAAGGTTCTTTAAAATAACTCTTCACATTGTTTCCTCACCAAAGAACCCAAGCTTTTTGGTGAGAAATTAAATCTGCAGCCTCACAGTTTGCACGTCGGGGACATCAGGCCGCTGACTGTGTGTCTGATTCCCTCTCAGCTGCTCTGGCACGTTGTTCCTGGTGCAGCAGAAGCCGTTAATTATAGCAGGCAGTTCACAGCTTCGATAGCAGTGCTTCGGCGCTCCACGACATCCCGACTGTCAGCTTAATCACAGAGCAGGGCGCCGACACCGGCCGCCTCGCCTCGTCCCACTCCCCCAGTACATGACAAGGCACCGCGGCCACGTGGGCTCGACCTGCTCCACTTGTGGTCTGAGGGGGGAAACACAGCAAAGCACGAAGTCAGTCGTGATCAAACCACAGCGCATTGCAGGTTCTGGAAATCAGTGAAGCTGTTTAATCCACAGCCGCGCTCCTGATGCTGAACATCTGATTCAAAAGTAAAATTTTCAGCATGTATTTCACATCTTTTCTTTTATTCTCTTACCAAAAGGACAATTTACCAAAGCTCAAAAACACATTTGGATTTGAAACTTTTTTTTTTTCTGTGTCTTGTAACACAAATCTGGTAGCTGCTTTCTAAAATGAGCAACTGTTTTAATTTATAGTCCCAGTCAGAAGTTCACGATTCGTCCCATTGAAAACCTCGACCAGCTGCTCTTAAAGCCGAACACCTCATCTCTCTGCAGAGGGATACAAAGGTGGCCAGTAGACTTGAAATATAAACCATCTGAACTATTATAGCAACATCAAAATAATGAAACCGGTTTCCTTCTGGACTTTCATGCACGCACCTGTCTGCAGGAACATGCAGATGTGCACACATGTGCATGAGCGTGGGGACGAGTGGAAATGGCTGCTGAACCCAGCAGGTTCCACCAGAGGTTGCAGGTTTAACTGGATAAAAAGAGGGAGACTTTGATGGAAAAACCTCACATTTCCTGTTTTCTGCTGAATTTTGACTTCTTTTATCCAGGAGCCAGGATGATATAATTTTTTTGGCAGCTTCCTACACCTGATGTTTGTCACTCTGACTTCTTAGACACCTGACTGAGTCTTCTTCACTCAGTTCCAGCGCCACACTGAAGAGTGTTGTGGTCATGGCAGCGCTAGCCTGAGCTTTATTTAGTAATACGGAGGAAAAAAGTCAGATTTCTGCGTTTCCATCTGGTCCATCACTTGCTACGTTCACATTGCATCAGATTTTTTAACGCCTGTTACCATTGGACAATAACTACATCTGTTTCTTTTCATTATGACTGGACAATACGTCACACTGGTAGTTAAAACAACCTTTATGAAATAATTTCTTTATCTTTATGTCTGTGATTGTAGTTGTAGATGTCAGATAATATCCAGGTGCATCACGTGAAACACGACATTTGGAGACATTAGTGTGAGACGGATAAAACAAAGAGCTCAGAGGAGGCAGAGATAAGCATTAACCTGATGGAGCCAGCACCTGTTAAACAGCGGACAGAGCAGGTGTTTGAGTGCATTCATCCATGAGCAGCTGCTCCACGGAGCATCATCAACTTCTTCCCGTCTCCTGCAGCTGCCACTTGAGGCTGAGATGTTGGTTAAAGATGCAGAAGAGAGCTGAGCACGCCGCCCGACCTCGTTCTGCAGCGCGGTGCTCGCAACAAGTCCTGTCTGCCTTGTAAAGCGGCGCTGCTGAAACCCCACAGGAGCAAAGAAACAACAGCGAGAAGCTGAGCAGACGAGGCCCAGAACATTTCAGCAGCTCATTAACGGCCCGTTTCTGTCTGTTGATCTGGTACCTGTAACCGGCCGCCGTGGAGTCACAGCAAATGCCTCATCCTCTCCTGCAGAGGCTGGAAAATGGCCGCTCCTTTACTGACTTCTCCTGCAAACATGCTGTCCATCTTCCCTCAGAGACACACGGATGAGACTCACTTTGACTGATCTGTGTTCACAGCACAGCAGCACACACGCTGATGGCTTTATGCAGCACAAAGACGGCTAACTCAATATTTTATGGATTTGTAGTGAGACTAAGTTTTTTTTTTTTATTTGTCAGCTTTGGACATTATTCAAATCCAACAACGCAGATCCTAACAAAGATTTCTGCATGAATAGCTGCAGATTTAGCAAGACGGAAATGATTTTTTTCTCACTATATGTGAAGCCACTTATTGCTCCTCCTGCTACTTTTTTTAAAGAGTAAATGGCTTGTACAGCACTTTTAACTAGTCTTGACAACCTCCAAAGCGCTTTACGCTACAGTTTTAGTCATTGTGGTGAGCTATGTCAGTAGCTACAGCTGCCCTGGGGCAGACTGACAGGACGAACTCTAAGCTAACCTCTGTGCCACCGTCACAGAGGTTAGATGGGCAATTTTGGTAAATCTAACTGGAATAAAAGGACTTCACGGTTTAGTTCCAGTTCCATTGGGGTTGTTTATAAAGTGCCAAATTACAACAAAACTTATACATCAGTCCAATCACATGGTCTCATGTAGATTGAGTTCAGACTGACACGGTTCAGCTCCATCCTACTTATAACAGATGAAGGTGATGAAAGTAAAGAACCTGAAGGTGAATATTACCAGAGTATTTCCTCTGAAACAGTCCCACAGCATGATTCTACCACCACTATGCTTTACAGATGGTTCACTGTTCTTTGGTTTAAAAGCCTCACCTTAAAGTCAAACCAATTCCTGGAAATGTTCTTTTTTGATTCATTATATATATAACGGTGAACTTGATGTATTATCCCTAGTAATTTAGTACCAACGCACGCCTATATGGAGAACTGTGTTTTTATTCCTTTCTGAAATATTCACAGGTGCCGCCATCTTGGCACCTAAATAACACGCTGTCACTGAAATCACGTGAGAATATTTGTGATCGTGACGTACCAGCTGCACCAGGCAACAGAAGATAGATTTTTATTCCTGAGCCTGAGCCCAACTCGACATTCAGGCAGTCGGCCCTTGATGTCACGCAGGACGTTCAGGTGAGGGTCGGACTCGGATCAGTGTCTAAATGGTTTTTCTCTCATGCAGTGTATGATCCCATCCTGCAGCTGGGGGAGCTGGGACAGACAGCACATCTGGTCTGCGTGTGAACTGCACAACATGCACATCTGGTCAGTCAGGTGACTGCGCATAGACCTCGATGCCTGATGCTCACAGTCAATCTTTAGATCTTTAGTTTTGCTCCTTCAGCTGCAGGAAGTCACAAGCAGAACCTTGAAGCCTGCAGAACGCAGCATTATTCTGAACATTGTCATGTTCTGGCGTTCTGTGACGGGCAGAGGGGAAGAAGATTCATCACTTTTAGTCCTGGCCTGGCTGGCGCTCCGAACACGAGACATCTGACATCGTATCTGAACACTTGGAGACTTGTTGTCATGATCCTGACAGAACTGCGTCTAAAACTCTAAAACTCTGACAACGGTGGCTCCTTTTTGCAGGTGTGAGGAGTCTAAAGACGCTGGAGTATGAAGAAAGAAAGCTTTGCAAACGTTTTTATACATAAATCACAAAGTTTTTATTGGGATATAATTGAAAAATGATATGGTGGAAGTAAAATTATACATACTTATCATAGTTTTCTATAAATGTATGATAAGTGAGGTGCTTATTTGTAGTTGACCCCGTGAGCGGATATTTTGCAGAACCAACTTTTGCTGCAAGGCTTTTGGGAAATATTCTTACTAGTTTTCTAGACACGCTGTTTTCATGTATTCTTCTTTATAAAACAGCTCAAACTCAGTCAGATTAGGTTTTAAAGAATCAGTTTTCCAGATTAACTCTTGGATTCAGGCCGGAACGTGCTTTCAGGCTCGTTGTTCTGCTGCTCGGAGCTTCTAACAGATTTTTTCCAGCATTTTTTCCTATTTTTACTCCATCAATCTTCAGATTAAATATAAATAATTCCCTCTTTCTGCTGATAAAAAAGCATCCCCACAGCATGACGATGCCATCGCCATGTTTCGTTGTGGGATAGGATGTTCAGGGTGATGTGTGGTGTTACATTCCCTCCACTCACAGTGTTTTAATGCTTAGTGCTCCTCCCACCTGAGCTGTGAAGCTCTGCAGCTGCTCCAGAGTTACCGCTAAGATCTTTGCTGCTTACTTAACGCTCTCATCGCCTCGCTTGCCAGCTCAAGTGAACGTCCATGTCTTTGCCATGCAGTCAGGAAGGATTTATTTCCGATTTATTTTGTTTTTCTGAGTTCATGTCCTGATGATGAGCAGCAGGGAGGGAAACCAGGAGCAGAAATGGACAAAGCAAATGAAAATATGCCACACAGGAGCAGTAAGAGCTGAGCTGAAGACAACCGAAGTCAAACACATTAATCTACATTTAGCTCACTTTGTTTTTACCTTCACTTCTAATCAATATGTCATTATTAATTCAGGCTGGGCTTTGTAACGGTGACTCTCAGCAGCGGGGAGGCTCCTCATGTCGATACGCCCCTTCCTCAGCTGCTTTCATTTTGGCCTTCCCTCATGCTGCGCTCTTCACAAACAATAAAAAGAGCAAAAGTCACAAAAACATCTGAATCTGAGACGCGGTCTCCAAATTATTGCTCGATACACAAATATATGGCAAAACGTTTTGTCATACTTTGCCATAATTAGGAGAATCTCAAAGAAAAAAAACCTGTTGACTGTTTCCTATTCTTTGTTTTATTTTCTTATAGTTTTCACACTTGGAGTCACTTGGGCAGCTCTACAGGGTTTAAAAGTAAAACAACGGCTGAACCGTATCTGTGTGGTACCAGAAAGGGTAACAGCTTTATTCTCTGAAGCAATCAACAGAATAAAGATACTCAATCAACCCGGAACCGTTCTACTGGGTAGTGTTGGTCATGGAGGGCCAACCAGGGTCCAGGGATGTCTGTGTGAAGCGTCTCCAAAGAGAATCAGTTCATGCAGAAAGTGCCGCATTGATCCCCATCCATCCACCTGTCAACCCCCCCCCCCCACCCCCCCGTCGGCCCATCATGGTTTATACTCGTAACGCACCCAAATACAAGCAGAGTCAGGCAGCTTGCGCTAATTTAGGATTTAAAAAAACGCACAGGGACTCATGTTCATCGCACAAAGGTAAGAGGACATGAAGCTGTAGTGAGTGGAACACAAGCATCCAGCAAGAAACCATGAAAACCTGGAGAAAACATAAAAAAAGCAGAAACAAGCTGCATATGACAAGACCAAGACTAAAAAACCTAACAAAGCAGGAAGATTAAATAGATATGAAAAGAAATAAAAACCTAAAAACGATCAGAACCCAAACACCAACTGAGACACTGGTGGGTCCTTCCGTCCACCCACTGTGACCCAGTCCTCAGTGGCCTGAGCTCAGCAGAGCACGAGGCTCTCTCTATCTCCATGGCCATCTCTTCATGCCTTCGTCTTGCACCGTCTCCCTCTGAGTTAATCAAAACTGTTGACTCTTTGCAGCTTTTTTGGCTTTTCACACCAGTGAGAGAAACAGGAAATAAATATTTCAGCATCGGCGCAAACACAGCTGAGGACTTTTAGTATCTCGGCCCCCCAAAAGGAAACTCCACAGAGAAGGAT
The DNA here is from genome assembly GCF_011125445.2 of Fundulus heteroclitus. Classification (NCBI taxonomy): domain Eukaryota; kingdom Metazoa; phylum Chordata; class Actinopteri; order Cyprinodontiformes; family Fundulidae; genus Fundulus; species Fundulus heteroclitus. The sequence continues at coordinate 1,693,103 of NW_023396835.1, read as the reverse complement.
CGGCACTTTTCCTCACAGGGACGATTCACAGGAGGACGGGCTCGTCTCCTGCTGGTTCCGTCCAACCCATTCAGTCCAATTTAAATCTTTTTACCAGCGCAAACATATTCATCAGTGTTACCACAGAGGCGATTTTCTTTTTATGCACCACTTAACAATCATTTGTGTTGTTAGATTATCATATTGGATGTTTAATAGGACTGTTAAATCAAGTAGTAATTAAAACAGAACCAACTGGGACAAGTAACTGATTATAAAGACGTGGGAATATTACACAAAATGACTGTGAAGTATCTCAGTTTTGGTGAAAGAAAACCCGTCCTTTGGCATCCATCTACAGTGCTACACGTCAGGTCACAATAAAACTGATTTTAACCAGTTTCTAAGGTTGTTTAAACAGACAAGTCTCCATGCTGTCGTTATTAATCAGAGACGAAGCCAAAAGGGGGAAAAAAGTGGAGTAAAAGTGTAAAATACCTTATGAAGCCTGGCTGCTTCCAGGAGCCAGATGTTGATGATCAAACTCCTAATCTTCACGGTAGCAAGCGTCTAGAAACACAAATGTTTTTGCACTTTGCTGCTCTGGAGAATACAGGTGTGTGTTAACACAACGTCAAGACGGAAAGACATCAGCAATGCCCTTAGTGAAGCAGCTGCAGCTGCGCAGCAAGCTGGGGAGAGTCGTAGGGTCATTTCCTGACCGTCTGAAGTCCCTCTTTCTGCACACAGATTTCTGCTGACAGGAGCGTCTTCAGAAGAAGTACTCCTGCCAGTTGGCACTACATACTTTACTTTGATTTGAAGTACACAGGACTCTTTCGCAAATGTTGGTAGGTAGTGGAGCTCACCATTTTCTAGTTTAAAAAATGTTCACCTGACAGATATTTTCTTCCTTAATGCATAATGCTATGACTCTGGTGGGACTCGAACCCACAACCTTTGAATTACTTCTTTCACTCTAGAAGTCCAATGCGCTGTCCATTGCGCCACAGAGCCTGCTGTTAACTGTTTCTTTTGGTCCAGACCAGAGAATCTGACGACTTTCCTGGTGTGAAAACTGCCCTAGTGGGACCTTCAGAGCGATGTGCAGATTTCTGCAAACCTCCATCAGCTGCTCAGCAACAGTTCCTTTACACCACAGAGTGCCTTTAATCAGAGTGTTTAATTCCCATATTCTGTGATTCGCAGCAATGTCGCAGATGATTACCACTGCGGCTCGGAGCCAAACATCGGCAAGCAGCAGCCAGCGGGCCAACGAGCTGAGAGCAGCAGATTACCAGTGAGAGGCTGGAGGACGGAGGAGGCAGGAGGAGAGGGATGGAGCGCCATAAAAAAAAGAGAAAGAACCTATGGATGAGTCATCTCCCCAGCCAGGCAGCCTCTCAGATATGATGCCAACACAGTTGGTTGTTTGCTGCCGCGTTAATGTCGAGCACGACCCCTCCCAGAGGCCTCGCTGACACGCATCAGTCTGCAGAGAACATTCAAGATCTTTTACCGTCTGCGGAGAGGCTCCAAGAACACGCGGGGCTGTGTCTCCACCGCAGATCCGCTTGTCCCAAGACTTCAGCCCTCATTAGGTGATGCAATGAGACGTCTACAAAACCGGGGATTAGCTGAGGACATATTTTCTGTAGCTTAGCTGCCCAAACAAGCCTCCTGCTCAGCTGAGTCACAGCACAGTGTTGTAATGATGTAAAATGTGGGGCATGTTCTCATGGAAATAGATTTTCTCTCCATGCTGAGCTCCGCGTGCGGCTTCAAGTCTGACATCATGGCTCTAAATTGGGAAAAGGATTATATTCCGAATGGAAGTGACCCAAAGTTTAAGTTTCTCGGGGGTCTTATTCCGTCCTATGAGACACGGACAGACGAGCCTGCAGAGATGAGAGCAGCTTAACATCAGATTTAATGGAAGCAAAAGGTTTGCTTAACGTTTCTGAATCTTCAAAGCGACGCGGTGGAGTGGCGGCGTTCATTTCTTCTGTTGCAGCTCCTGCTGATAAGATGGAGGATTGCCAACCGTGACCAATCAGGGGCCGTTGATCTGTCTGTCAGATGATCAGGGACATCCTCAGAGGTGTTGGTCTATCTGTACAAGTTGTTAACTGTGTTTTTTAACAAATAACAAAAGGCTGGATTGACAATAAACCCACCGGACTGTAGAGTTGACCTTCGCTGCGAACTGGTGCGATAATACAGGAACTGAACCGAAGGATCCTACAGTTCGCTCTGCTGCGCGGGGTTGTTGGAGGTGGAGGCATCAGCGCTTCTCTGTGTTTGCATGCCTCTGCACGCAGATACTGTACAGACAGAGCCGGTCGTGAGTCACCGGCTGCTTCCTGACGTTGGCGTGGCTCATCACTGGTGGCATGTGGAGAGCAGGTCGGTGCATCAGGAGGAGAGCGGCAGAGTGGATTTCAGCAGCTTCTCTCATTTCCTCGCCTCCCTCTTATCTCTCAGATAACCTGGACGTACAGCCTGATTCCCCAGAGCAGGACCAGGCAGCGCAGGAGCCAATATTCTGCAAATAACTGTGTCCACTCTTCAGCTCCTTTGCCTTAAACAGATATCAGGCAAAACTAGTCTTCAAAGCAGATTTTTCTCTAAATTACTTGTTTTACTTCTAAAAGATAGCTGTAATACACTGCAAAAACAGAACTAAAAAGAAGTAACATTTTCTTGAAATGAGTGCATTTGTCCTTGATTTGAGCAGGTAAATAAGATGATTTGCCAATGGAATAAGTATTTTGACCCCTAAAATAAGATAATTAGTTCTTTTGCTCTCTAAATAAGATGATGGAGATGAATTATTCCTATTTTAAGTACAAAAATCTCATTCCGTTGGCAAATCATCTTATTTAGCTGCTCAAATGAAGGACAAATACACTAATTTCAAGAAAATGGGACTTATTTTTAGTTTAATTTTTGCAGTGTAGTAGTTTTTTTTTTGGCCTGCTTGATCACTTCTCAGTGCATCGTCTTTATATTCTGTAGGAAGAGATGAAACTGGGAGATCGTTGAGAGAAAGAAGTCGAGCATTTCCAGCAGAGCGCTTTAGCGATGCTCAGCTGGTTTCTTCACAACATCGGCTGAGGATGGGTGGAGAGTGGGTGAAATCTGTCATTGTTTCTCCTGTTCCCAGCTTCTCCAGAGGAACAGATGAGCAGAAGCTGAAGATGCAGTAGTCCTGGTGGCCAGATGCACCGACTCGTCTCTGGCGGCTCACAGATATTGACGTCACAACGAGGGGAACTTGAGAAAACTTCAAAACGTCTCAAGGGCACAGAGAGACACTGGAAATCAGAAACTACAGAGTTCAAAAGAAAGTAAAGAACAAAAGAACCCGACAGGACCACAATGAGCAATCAGGCTCCAGGTGACAGCTCCCACACACACACATTCTCACCTTGCTATATCCGCGAGGCCCATGTGTTGACTCCAGTTGGCTTCCATTTATTTTCGGTCATTTTCAACCCTTACTAAGCCTAACCCCTGACAATGACCCTGATCCTAAACATTACCAATATATACCTAACCCTAAACTCAACCTGAACTCAATTAACACCTTAGTCCCAAACCTGTCAGCAAAATGTCCTCAGCTTGGTACACATGGTCCTCACTTTGATGGTAAAATTGGAACAGTGGTCCTCATGTTGATGCCTAAACAGGAACACACACACACACACACTTACACAATGGATGAAGTTCATAGAAATGCATCTTTGAAACGTTTCTTTGTCAAAACGTTCCCTACAAACAAACAAAGGGAGTTTGATCAAATAGTGAGAAGAAGCTTCAAATCAGAGGATTTTATTGTTTATCTGTCTGAAAACACAAGACGTGCAAAGCAGACGGGGCTGATTTCTTGTATATTTCTTATGTTATTTATCTAATTCATTCATTCCTGTGTTATGCATACTATTGTTGCAGTATTGCACAGAAGGACCCATCAGGCTGGAACCAACGTATCCTGACTATGTTAGAAAGCCATTAAAAGACGGATTTAACCGACGACTGCAGCGTCGACGTGATAAACCCCCATCAGGAATCTTTGTTGTCGTTCCGCGTTACCATAATGACATTTTTGATGAGACAGACACCGGCTCAGACTACGTCAGATAACGTCAGCGGTGCACGGTCGGAACCACGCGTGGTGGTTACTGGAGGTCAGAACCCAGATAACATCGTTACAAAGAGGGATTCGATTCAGGTTCCCTCCAGCTCATCATTTATGTCCAACCGGCTCAACTCCAGCTGTCAGGACGCTCAGATCAGGTCGGAGGCCGGTCCAAACGCACTGAAGAACAAACAAACCCGGTCTAATCCTGCAGGGAATGGAGAAACCTTCCTCACACCTCACCGTTACTCATCTACATAAAAAAAATCCTGTTTAGTTTTTACCTCATGGGTTCCCAAGGAGCGTTTTGTGTGTAATTATTAACCTTTATTTGACTAGAGAACGGTGACTGAGCATTAACTGAACATTAACTCCTGGCAGATGGCCAATACGCCCACAGTTCATTTAAACTGGAGCTGGATTAGAGGAGCGGCGGTGGAAACAGTTGTTAAAAATCAAAGATTTAAAGGCCTGTTCAGATCTTTAAACTAAAACATTCTAGCACACGGTGCTCAAGTGAATCACGCAGCGTCAGTCAGTCGTGACTTCGAGTTTGCTGCAGTTATTTCTTTGTTTTTTTTTTGTGCTCACGGATTCAAAGGAGAACACAACACATGCAAAGAGCTCTTTTCCATCTAGAAAGGAGATTCATGCTGCAGAACTGTCACAGAGGAATATAGATTGCATAAAATAAAGCTCCTTTCATTAGCTAATCTAAGGTAAATCATCTGATTTCACAACAACAGATTTATTGCAATCCACAAATCAAATATTTTACGGAAAAAATAAAAGTATTTAGAACAAGGCTCTGCAGGAATTAAATGGCTCCTTACAGAAAACAGCCTTGCAGGGGCCAGAAGCTGGAGACCCTGCAGAATTTCAGTCTGATTGTATTTTGTTTTTTGGGAGTGAAACGTTTTATTTATTTAGTTTTTGCTGCTCTTCTGCTGCCGCCGTTGAGCAAGCTCTGTACTGGTGGCAACATGATCCTAGATGCCCTGAAGCTTTGCCATTTGGTGCAGCTCTGCCACTCACCTAGAAGCTCTCTGTGATTTCTATGCAGCTGTTCTTAGAGCTGCAACATTCTCAGCTGCAGCTTTCTGGCCATATTTAAGCATAGAGATGCTTTTCTTTAGAGCTAACCGTTGCTAACACAAGAAAACACTGGTTATGTTTGCATGCACAAAAATTTGCAATCGGATTAAAATGTATTCAGATCAAATAATCGGATTGTACCGTTTACATGGGCACCTGATCAATTAATCCGATAACGTGTGTATGTACACCTGGCTTTATTCAGAATAGAACCACTCTGACATGCACAGGTATCAAATTCCACTTAAAAAAACCACAGAAGAAGAAGAAATTCACTTTTTTCTACATTTTTCAACAAAAATAGCAAACAAAGCCGTATTATATGAGTTTTTTTTTGTTCTCTGAACGCCCAGGCTGGACTTGCACGATGTTCTAATTACAGTTGAAATGTTACTGAGATAGCAATAATTTTGAGCTCTTTAAGTCCAACGTATTTCCACCGCTCACCAACACGAAAATACGTCACGTTTACGTCAGTGCTGATGCGTACTCGTGTCAGTTTACGACATCCAGAATAACTTTAGCCTAACAAGCGTTTATATGAACGTTGATCGGATTATCAGTCGTCACAAACCACCCCTCTCATTAAGATTACAGTTTCATTTCGATTGAGCTAAATCCAATCACAATATTCCGATTGGCTTGTTTACATGAAGCATTTTTATTCCAATCGACCGTTTATTCCGATAAGTTTTGTCCGCGTAAACTTAGCTGATGATTTCAGCCTGTTTGACGATCATCTAAAGCAATCAGGCTTCATCGGTCTTTGTGTTATGACCATAATGTAAAGTTAGTGTGCTGTTTTGCAGATGTAGAGTGAAAATGGATCTTGTCGACTGGCAAACGTTTAAAGTAACGTTTCCACGTTGCCACCAGTGCAAAGTTTGCTCAGCACAGATTGGTGTAAGCGCAGAGAATCAATTCGCCTCTCATCACTCTGTGTTCATAAGTCAACAAACAGGAACATCTGGATTCTCTTGTTTCTGATCTTTTAAAGCAACTCTTCTGTTTTACATTCAGGGCTTCGTCCTCAGTGGGAGAAATGGTCCAGAAACAGCCCGCCGGAGGAAATGATAAAGTTATTACTCACACGACGCGGACGCAGCTTGAACAAACAGACATAAATAACGCAGAAGGAATCATTATGCAGGAGGGAAATTGTAAGTACTGAGGTGTGAAACGTGGGCAGACGTGGCGCTCCTGACAAATGAGGTGGCAAATGACCTTCACGGCAGGCGGCCGCGGTCTGAGCAGATAAAGAGAAAACGTTGCTTCAGATGACGGAAGGGGAAATATGGCGCAGAAGCAATCAGAACACTGAGGTTGGACTATTTCCACGAGCCTCACACGAGGAGACTCACAAACGTTGTGGGCTGAAATGGAAAACTTTCCCAAAGTTTTCAGGCAGATTAAACATTTTAAAACAGCTGGAAAGATGTTCTGGTAGACCATCATCCTCCCTTTAGTTTACCAAGAACCTCTCTCAGTCTCAACTAGAGAATAAACTAATAATTACCAGATCAACCCTCCTGGTGGCGTTGGACGCCTCATCCTGCCAGCACTCTGGTCAAAGGCCAAACCACTGGAAAGGATTATACTTCAATATTTCCTAAATTTAACTGACTTTAAGTCATACTCTGATTAAAAAGCATTTATTTAAGATTTTAAGCAGGTTACATCTGATGTGAATTGGAGCAGGTCGTCTTTTAAAGCACCTTAAAGTTTGGTGTTATACATAAACTGGTGGGGTTTTTTTTACTTTAAAGAGAAACAAGGACCTTTAAGGAGATAAAAACTTTGCAGAAGTTTGGTTCAGGGGTTTTTCTCGGTGAACAGCGGCCGTGACATTAAAACATTGTCCAATAAAGATCAGTTCCAGGCCTGAACATCTCTAATTGGACTCTCTCACCTGCAGCTGTTTCATCAGTAAAGTAATGAGTTAATTAGTGACTGAGTCACTTCGGCTCCATGTGCTTCTTCATAATGAGCGAGCCGCGTTTTACTGCAAGATCTCCGGCCGTGAATCACGGCTGATCTCAGAGCAGCTTCTTTCTGTGTTATTCATGCTCGGTGGCGCTGCTCCAGATGACTCCATCAGCACAGCCTGTTCCTCCGCTGATTGGTGGAATGAGGCGCGGCGTCAGACTCACGGCTGCGGACTCGGTCTACTTCTAAATGACCCTCCAACCGCGTGATTACCTTCAGCGCAGCGCTGCGTGGCATTTACTGTTTTATGGATCAGCAGCATCAACGAGCCATCAGAACGGCTGATCCCTGTGCTAATCCACATCTTTCAATTTCAGGGGTCTGTAAAAATGTCCTAATAGCAAGGTTACCAGAATCTGCTAAAACTTACAGAACCTCCTCAGCACATTGCATCAAAACCCTTATCGACGACATTCATAAGAAGTTCTAAATCCGATTACAGACCTGTGAGGAGTGACAACAGACCAGGAAGCCAGACACCGTCTATCCTTCTTCGTGGATCTGGACCCTTTTTAAACACGACCAGATCAGGTTTTCTAAGGGCTTGAGGTTCCTGGAGACTCTCACGGCGTCCAGCTCCAACATTTAAATGCATCCCTGCTCCAACACACCAGGACCGGATGGTTGAGTGACCTCCTGAGCACGTCTTCAAGTTCTGCAGAGGTCTGGTGGTCAGGCCACTTTGATTCAGGCGTGATGGAGCAGGGACAGCAGGACAGCAGCGCTTCAGGACTGGAGTTGGAAATCTTTTTAAACGATACTTTATACCTCTGCCCTGAATTAAACAAACACATTATTGGCAATATCTAACAGCACCTGGACTTTGCAGGGGCCACCTTAGGATGTGCTGGCGTTTCAAATCAGTTGATTGCTATTGTGTAATTATTGGAAGCATTAAAAAACAGATTATTAGGTCGGCTTCAGGTGGTTAAAACATAGTTTTGTTTAGGTGGAACTCCAGCATTAAGGCTTGGCTATGACAAGAAAGAAAAAAAACAATAGGCGAGTGATGTTTGAGGTGTGCTTACTTCATGTCAACCTCAAAAGGCTTCAAACTGTGACCCAAAATGTCCAATTAAAAGCGTTTTTATTCTTGTAAAACACTTTATGTTGTGCATGGTTGGATAAACACTAAGTGCTTAATTAATTGATAAACTAGTTCATTGGTTGGTTGATTTTTTTATTGATTGATTGATTGATTGATTGATTTATTCATTGATTGATTTATTGATTGATTGATTGATTGATTGATTGATTGATTGATTGATTAATTGATTGACTGGTTGATTGATTCATAGACTCTAGGAGCCTTATTTGACTGGACAAGAGAAAAGTAAGATTTAAATTAAAGGAAAAAAGAGAATTTTAAATGGTCACATATTAAAAATTAGTTGCAACAAATGCCTGACTCCAAAAAAAACTTCAAAAGTCTGAAAAATGGCTGATTTAGATCACTTTAAAAGGAAAACTGATACATTGGAGGCTCCCCTGGAACAGAATACGCAGTGAATCTACAACTCATATTTACATTAGTTAAAAAAAAGCAGAAACAACTTGTACCATATGTTGTACCATATGTACAAGTTGTACTTGTACCATAACTTGTACCATATGTTATTTGTTCTGCACCATAACCAGAGGTCCTGCAGGCTGGAGTCCTTCTGACGTCTCCCCCGCTGATTCCAGGTGAGCTCTGTTGGAGCTGCAGGGCAGCAGCGGTTCAGGGTCCTTCCTCATCATCCAGTGATGGCTTGGGGAAAGGAGGCCTTCATCCTTGGTGCCTGAGCTCTCTCTCTCTCCTGGCTGAAGCTCGGTGCGTATGAGTGTGGCGCGACCCATACTTCATTTAGCTGTCATCTCGTCACCGAATCTCCAAATTACGGCGGGCCGGAATTGATGAGCTGTCACCTGTGACCCCGCGAGGCTTTCAGCGAGCTGACGCGCTGAAATTAGCGGGTCCGTCTGCACCAAATGGCAAACAGCTTAATTCCAGAGGGAGCCGTGACATTTTCAAGGAGGAGGTGTCGCTCAGACTGATGCACTTCGAATAATGAATGCAGCTTTAACGTGATTGTGGCAAAATGAACGAGGGACCCAAGAATACCTTTAAGTCGGAAGCTGAATTTGGGCTTAGTTATCAGGATTTTTGTACCAGCCTTGAGAATAAACCCTCTGTCAATTAAAAGTTGAGCTCATGGGGTGTGTCTGGTGCTGAAGGAGTAATGGCCGACTCTTCTTTCCGAGCTCGGCAGACACTTCTCGTTGGACCACCTGGGTGTCACTCTTGGCATTCCGTTCTGGATCTGCTCTGGGATCATAGTGCTGCCGATGACCCAGTCCGGGTCCAAGTTCAGCTATGCATCTCGTACGTATAAACTTTGTAGATAGAGGTGTTTGTCAAACACCAGTGGCGGTTCTAGACCAAATTTACCAGGGGGGCCAAGGTGGGGCCAGTGTTTTTTCACAGGGGCACAGAACAAAAAAATAAAAAAACAACAATAAAATGGCAACATTTAACTGTGTAATAATATTAAGTGAGCCACTTGTGGCTCCGGAACTGCAGTTTTCAGACCCCTGATCTAGCAGTTGAATACTTTGCCCCCAGCTCAATACAGCTAAAGCTAAACGTGAAACATCTTAAGTTTTAAATTCTTTTTAAGTAGAGTAAAACTGTATAGGTAAAAAAATAATAATAATATTGATCAAAGTGACCAATCAGTTATGGTTTCTTTGCCATTGCAAATATTTATGAGAAGTGTATTTAATATCATGTCTTTAGTACAGGGGCCAGGACCATTTCTACAGGGGCATGGGCCCCTGTTGGCCCCTGTCTAGGACCGCCCCTGTCAAACACTCATTGACTGGAGGTGGGCAGGTGATGTGTTTGCAGAACAAGCCCACATCATCGGCTGTGCTGTGCATAGTTGTCTCCCAACATGGACCCCGCTCTTTCTGACCAGACATCTGTAACTGGACCTCACCTGTTGTGAAGCAGGTGGTCCCAGCGTCTTTTTAACGAGAGCCCCCCGCTTCTTTCACCCACACAAATTCAGCCCCCTACCTCCCTCCACTGCAGGGCTTGTTGGCACACCTGTGCAGGTGAGGACCCATGCTCATGTTCACATATAGGCACACCAATGTCAAACCAAACAACGTTTATGGTAAATCAGTAAACGTTGAGTTTATTTTGTACTTTCTAGCTCACAGAGACCCGCTCTCACGGTGGCAGTGAGCTAAATTATCCGATGTGGCTGCTTTTGCCGATGTTCCTTTGGAAATGCTTCTCTCTGTCCAAATCAGCCTGAAAACCCTTAAGTTCATCGTGAACAAACAAACGTTACGTCTTCAGAAGCAGACTTGTTTTTATGAAGCCCCAGAGTCTCGGTGAGTCCAGGAAAACGAGACACAGTTTCCTCCCAAGTCACGCTGCCAGCATGAGAAGGAGAACGTTTCACTCCATCCTGCAGCTTTAATCTTTAATCTTTAGCTTCATGGAGCTCGGTTCACTCAGACGGTCACAGATTGAACTCATGATGTTTTAGAAACTTTCCCCAGTCGATCAGCAACAGCAGCTACTTCTCTGAGGTCGCTGACATTGTGACAGTAGGATGGGGTTAAATGCCTTGCCCGTGTGACGGGGGAAGCCAGAATTGAACCTACAACCTTCCATTAACAGGAAAACTGCCTTACCCACTGAGCTGCAGTCTCCTCTGTGCTTCAGGGAAAAAACATTGTCACACTGTTGCCACGCTTTTTGAACTTGTTTCCTTTAAATACAGGTTTGTAGTGCAACCTGTTATTAGTCCGTCTTGTTATTAAATGACATTATTATTTACATATTTGTTGCTTCTGAACGCCTTCCCTATTCTCACCATCTGATTACAGAACCGTGCCACAAATGGCTTTGTTTTTAACGCTTACATCTGCAGGAATGCTTTAGCTGTGTTAAGAAACGCAGCCTTTTATTGAGACGTCGTACTGTTCCCGGGTTTTTTTCCCTCCTATCGGTTCCACCGCCCCGCTTTTAGGAGGGGGGGGGGGGGGGGGTACCGAGTAGCACCAGCTCTTTCTGGATTTCTTTAATTCTCTGTTCCCGGGAATCAGCAGAAGGAAGAGCTGCTGTAGAGATAGGGCGGAGGAGAGGAGGTAAAAATAGACGGAATAGCAATGAGGCGACTTTCCCTGCTGCCTGGAGCTGTGCGTGGGGGGTTGCTTCTCCTCGCAGGGAACTCGAGGTTTAGGAGGGAGTCATTTTACCCCCTCTAATCCGAGTCCAGCGAGCTCTGATGGGCCTTGGCACCGCGTTTCACGGATAAGGAAAAGTGGGGCAGGAGGAAAAGCGCAGCGAGAGGATGGAGGAACCTCATTCCAGCACATTTCACCACCATTTTGTCTCCATTTTGGGCATCTTGATGAATTAATCTCTCTTTAACCAGCCCCTGGGGCCGCGCTGTGAAAGGCGATCTGTTGTGCAGGATTGTAAAAACATCTTTGGGGAGTTTTCCGGGGTGATTAATTTGGAGTTTACCGTTTGTGATAAACATGCGAGGGCCCGCGAGCCTCACATTAGACCGAAGCTTTATCACTCTGAGCTTTACTTACATTTTGGCTGATTTCTGCCCGCAGCCAAAGATCTAATGTCAAACCAAAACCCAGCAAAAAGCATCTGTAAAGGATCATCCTTCAACTAATCTAATCTCTAATCTGATTTTCAGAATGAAGATTTCATCTTTGTGTTTTAGTGAAGTTAAAGGACATTTCTGAGAGAAGTGCTGTTTGTTCAATCACCCGAAACTGATGTGTGTCAGATTTCAAGACGCAGCAATCCTTTTTGTTTCTGCAGAAAATTGACAAAATTGCAAATTCATCGAAGATCCTAAAATAACAGACATCTTAGAAACAGATGAAAATGACTCGGTTGATGGTGTGAAGCAGCAGAAGTGAGTTACATTCATAAACCTGCTGCCGCTTGTTCTAAGGTCATAAATTCACAGGATTTTACAGGATTTCGCTCCGTTTATCAAATGACTTTTAAATTATTATTCAGATCTCTTTTACAATCAGTAATTAGAACCCAAAAGTTGAGCCAAATGTGTGATAAACAGTTGAAGTGTTTCCCCCTTTACAGTTTTGTTTTATTGTTTTGCCTGTTTGGCACATTTAAATATGTCAGATCATCAAACAAGCTTTAATATCAGACAAATCTAACTTGTGTTAGTGCATTAAAGCAGATTTTAAAAGGATTAGTGCATTTCATAGGCAGGAAAAGCTATCCAGACCCTCCTGTTCATGTGAGAAACTATACAAGCCACATCCCTGGACTTACAGCCGCTTTAACAGAAGCTTTATGACAACTACAAGTAGTGCATTAAACACAAACCTAAAGATATTCAAGAATTAATTCGCGGACATCTGTTGGAGGTTCCCAAGCCCTCTCCAAGGCTTTGACACCGATGGGAGAACGTAGTGAGGGCCGCTCTCTACAGAAAAACATGGTGAATCTTCTGAGGCGGTGCCGGCCGGCCAAAATCATCCTAGGAGTAAATCAGAGACTCGTCCAGGAAAATAATCCAGAACATTTCAGTTCAGGGTTTGACAGTAAGGGAGAAACTGGTCAAAACAGTCTGAACAGGAGGGTTTCAGAACCATGGCTCACCCCAAAGGCCTGGATCATATCTGCCTGTTTGAAAAGGAGATGTCCAAGACTTTTAGGAAAACACTCACCAAGCTGACAGACTTTCCTGAAGGTGTGATATGTGGTTGAAAACTAACACGGTTTCTAACAGAAGGAACATGCTTCCTGTGGTCAAACATGGCGGTGGCAAGAAAGTGAGGATTGATCAAATATTTCTCAATTGAATTGAAGTAGAAAGAATTATTTACCAATATTCATCATCCTCATATCTTTAGCAGGGCCAGACTGGTTAGGGTGGCTTTTTTCCCCTCTCATATAAAATAATTATTATTCGGAAACTGCCTTTTGGAATTGTCTCTGATTATCTTTGTGAGGTGACTAAAATGTGTTTATTTGTCTAAAAAACTTTAGCTATCTGTGAGAAGGCTCTATACTAACAGGAACCCAGAGGATATTTCCAATATTAGAAAACTCTTGTTCCAGAATAATGATAATTAAAAAAGAAAACACAAAGAAGAACAGTTCATTTTTTTTCTTTTACTTCTGCACTTCCCCACTGCACTTCTTTATTGCTAGAATGAAGCAGCAGAAATTCTTGAGCCGGTTCAAGATGCAACAGTTCACATAAAAAATTGACAACCTGCTTTTGTTTCTCTTAGTTTTAGATGCATAACCTTCTTTTTTTAACACATCTACTTTCTTGAGCCAAGATTCAGCAAAGCTTCAAAAAGACACCAATGGTGCATTAAAAAATGTCTGCTTTAACCTGCTTGTTTAAATCTTCTCTGCCATCACAGCCAGAACAGAACGCAGACGACCTCTGTCTGGTACGTCTGGGCCGGAGTCACAGTGGACTGGCTTTGCTTCAGGGGCCACCGGGCCGAGATTACCAGTCTTCCTATTCATTCTACACTGTCTTCTGTCCTCTTCCTCTGATACCTGGAAATGAAGTCCTCTGCAGCCAGTTGGCCTCATAAATCACCTGATCAGTGAATGGTGTCACTTTCAGTTTAGATCCAGTTGTTCTGTTCCTGGTCCCTGAGCTTTGTTAGGGAACATTGGTGCACAAACAGCATCAGGAAGGCCAAATATGTTTAAAACAGGGTTTTCTGAACACGGAGAGAGGACGGACCGGCTGCAGAACTACCAGAACCCGGATGTCCACCAGAACTGTAGGGCTGGGCAATGAGACCATTCATCAAACGTAAAAATAAATGGTAAATGGCCTGTTCTTGTCTAGCTGTTATAAACTACAGCTTTTAGGTTATAGTTTTGATTTTCTGTTCATGTCTTTCAGCACTTTCCTTATATTACCCACTCTACTTGTTTCCCAGAACCAGAACCAGATATGGAGAAGCAGCATTCAGCTTCTATGCTCCATAAATCTGGAAGAAACTCCCATAAAACTGTAAATCAGCATAAAAACTGAGTTCCTTTAAATCCAGATGAAAACCCTCCTGTTCAGAGCTGCGTTCAGCCATAATAACAGGAACACTGACCAACATAATGATGTTTTCACCTGATATGATTTAATGTTGGTCACTGCTCTCACAACCAATGACTGTTTCAATGTGTTTATGACATTTTTATGTTTTCATGATGCAACCGCCTTGTTACTGAAATGTGCTACAAACAAATTTGATTCTATAGTTCTCTCCATATTAGTTAATTTCCTTATGCTCACTATATGCCTTGTGTATTTCTTAGTGTTGCTGTTTAGTCGGGCCATCGCTTTCTCATTTATTTACTTTGTTTTATACTGCGGTCTGGGTGAACGCTCGATTCTGATTGGCTGCAGGGCGCCCGTTAAAAAAGCGTTAAAGGGACTATAAAAATCTATAAAAATGTTCCGGTCAAACAGCCTGATTGTTCTTAATTATTACGCCGGCTCAGACGTTAGCTGGTAACGGCGCTGGTTACCTTGGCAAAGCGTCACACCGAGAGACATTAACTAGTTCTCTCAGCCTCTTCTTCTGAAAAACCTACGATTTTAACGGTGAAAAGCATTAAAGCCTTAATAACTGATTTAATACTTATTTCTTTTGTAAGTGACCATGGTATAAGCATGATAATGCCCTTTGAGGTGTTCGTTATCAGAAATGTCCATTAACTTCTAATGATGGACGCCTCGTGTTGTGGGCATTATCCCTTACTTTTCTTTCCTTTGTGATCAGGTTTTATTATTTTTATTGTATTTAACCAACATATGGTGACCTTGAGTGTCCAGAAAGGCTCCTATAAATAAAATGTATTATTATTATTACTACATATTGGAAAGATTCAGTAGGTGTCTTGTTGAGTTTTTCCCTATCTGGTCAGGTTAACTCTTCTCCCTCCAACAGCCAATGGTAAATCAGTACATCCCATTCACCTGGGTCCATTCAGCGGCTCTCTGCTCTATTTAGACCCTCAGTTTGCTTTCATTTTGCTGCCATCCTGTCTCCACGCCCCGTTCGCCTCATCTGGCTCATCAACTGGGCTGTTCTCATTAAAGCCTCCGAGTTCATCATGCTACTGCTTACGAACTCTAGCTTGCATTTTGCCGCCAAACAACTTCTTGGACAAACTCATAGCTCGTGCACCACTGTCGTCCAGAAGCCTTTGTTGACTCTGGAGGAGCTGCAGAGACCTTAAACTCCAGTGGGAGAATCTGTTAAAGCCTTCCCTCACTGGGAAGCGTGGCGGCAGCATAATGCCACGAGTTGCATTTCCTCCACAGGAACAGGAATGCTAATAGCTAAATATGGAGCAATCCTCAAAAAAAAAAAAAAAAAAAAAAAAAAAAAAAAAAAAACGATGTTAGAGGCTCAAAAAAACCCTGAGAGCTTCCAGTAGGACAATGACCCTAAACATGCAGCCAAGGCAACAAATGGGTGATTGAGATTAAAGCGTCTTCATGTGTTAGAATGGCCTAGTCAAAGTCCAGATGTAAATCTAGCTCAGAGTCTGTGGCAAAAAAAAATATTGTTGTTGCCCTCCATCACATCTGACTGCAGTGGAGCTATTTTTTTTAATGAGTCTGTAGATAAACTCCGAAAGACTTGAAGATGGAAATAATAAAACATCACGCCACACCCTTTATTTTTTTTTAATTTGTAAAAAAGATTAAAACCAGGAATCATTTTCCCTAAAAGCAATGTGATGTATTATTTGTCCAACACAATACATTGAAGTGACTGGTTGTTTATGTGACTATAACAATAATCTTACCGAACTGCAGGGTTCTGTAAAACAATGTGGGGAGTTTAGAGGTGAAATCGTGTCAGGAGGCAGATTTTCTCTGCGCATCACTGGGAAAAACACAAGTTCGCCGTTAGTGGGCATCATATTGTTGCAGGATGATGTCAATGAAATCAAGTTTCGAGCATTTCAACTGAAATCTCGTGTAAATCCGTGGGAAACAGATCCGGAATGTGGGCTGGCTGCGCCTGATCCAAAAAGTGACCCAGTTACCGACAGGAAGAGCAGAGAGACGGAAAGGAGGAAGGAAGCGCGAAGCGAAGAGGAAAGGAGAGAGTTAGCAGACAAAAGGAGAAGCTAAGGAGCGTGGGATGACACGGTGGGTTAGGAAGGAGGAGAGAGGGAGCGCACAGACACAGAGAGGTGACGTCAAACCCGAGCGGAGCAGAGTGGAGTGGAGCGGAGCGGAGCTGACCAGCAGCCGCTCTCTGCGCCTCTGCACGCGGCCGCCGCAGCTTTGAAACACCGCGGAGGAGGAGCAGGAACCGCGGAGGTCGGACCGGGAGAAGCTGACGCTGGCGCCGCACCGGGACGCGGCGGACGCGCTGGTTTTGCGCTGACTGAGAACATGCCGGCTCGCCTCGCGCGGTCAGACAGGTGTTGTCAACGCGCGGCACGGAGCTTTGATCTGCGCCGGAGGGCTCGCGCTCGTCGTTGATCCGGACTGCGGCAACAAGTTTCATGTTCTGAATTTTCTCCGGGTTGAGATTCTGGATTTGATGGATCTGCTGCTCTGCCTCTTTTCCTCCCCTTGTGATCCTGTTGGGAACCTTGAAGGCAGCCGGGGATTCCGCTAATGTCCCTCTCCGGCGCGGCTGTGCGCGCAGTGGAGAACCGGACCCTCCGACCCGCTTAAATACGAATTTTATTCTCTTCCACCTGCGATCCACCTTGCTTTACACGGGTCCCAGCTTGGCGTGGAGCCGCGAAACCACATGGTGCCCACAGTCCGGCTACAGTGGCCCGAGCTCCTGCTGCTCGGACGCGCCACCCGGTGATTTTACCACGCGGGAATCATGATGGCTGGTCTGGCAGAGGCGGTATTGGCGCGGATGGTTCTTTAAGGGACCGACTACTCTTGACAATGACCTCCAGCAGCGCTCTGCCCCGCGCCGTTCCCACCCCAACCCGAAAGAAAAGCACGCGCCCTCGGTTCGATGCGCACGAGAAGACGTCGTGTCCCCAGAACCGCTGATCCGACTGACAGTCCGGAGAGGAGGAGGAGGAGGAGGAGGGGGAGGAGGAGGGGGAGAAGGGGGGACACACGCTGACACAAACGATCAGAGCAGAGAGGTGGTGATGGAGCTGTCGGAGGTGCGGTGCTCCAGCGCCAGCGAGGAGCTGTACACCATCAACAAGACGCCGAGCAGCAGCGACAACAGCAGCGGCAGCGGCAGCGGCAGCGCGCGGCCCAAGCGGCTGCTGTGGCAGAACGCGGTGCGGCACATCACCGAGCAGCGCTTCATCCACGAGCAGGGCGGCGGCGGCGGCGGCGGCTCCGGGGGAGCCAAAGACGACCCTTTCGACCCGATCCAGGACGCACGGAAGCAGTCCGCGGGCCGGACCTCGGTAGGGGACCGGCACAACAACGGCGGGACCAAAGTGTTCCCCGAGCGCGCCAGCAGCGACCTGGGCTTCTTGCAGATCGACTGCGCGCCCAGCAACTCGGACTTCTTCCTGAACTGGGGCTACACGTACCGGGGCGTGATCTTCCCCACGCTGCGGAACGCCTTCAAGTCCCGCGACTTGGAGCGCCTCTACCAGCGCTACTTCCTGGGCCAGAGGCGCAAATCTGTGGTGGTGATGAACATCCTGGACGTGGTGACCAAGCTCACCCTGCTGGTCCTGCACCTCACCCTGGCCTCCACCCCCATGGACCCCATCAAGGGGATGCTGCTGGGCTTCTTCACCGGCATAGAGGTGGTCATTTGTGCCTTAGTGGTGGTGCGGAAGGACACCACCTCGCACAGCTACCTGCAGTACAGCGGCGTGGTCACCTGGGTGGCCATGGCCACGCAGATCCTGGCGGCCGGCCTGGGCTACGGGCTGCTGGGGGACGGGGTGGGCTACGTCCTGTTTACGCTGTTCGCCACCTACAGCATGCTGCCGCTGCCGCTCACCTGGGCCATCCTGGCCGGTCTCTTCACCTCCGGACTGCACATCCTGGTCCAGCTGCTCATTTCCGAGAAAGCACAACTCTTCACCAACCAGGTGAGTCTTCACCTTCCTCTCACAGCTTAAGATCCACCTCCGGTCTCTCCTCTTTATGTAACTTTCTGTTCTCCATCACTTCACCGCTGCTTATGTGTCAGGAAATGTTCTTTTTTTTTCTTTGGGGAACTGTGAAAAGAATATCACCCGTGGAACACTTTTATCTGCATTGTGGATGCGTGGAACTCTTTGGGGCGCTCCTGTTTTGGTTTTTGTGATATAATGTGGCCGTTTGTCTGTGGCTGCTGAGCTTTCAGCACCAGGAGCTGTCCACCACGCCGTGTCAGAGGATCAGCTCCCTCTACTGGTGAACATTGCGCCTCCTTCTTCCATAAAAAGCTTGATCTTTAACAACCTTTGTTAACTAGATTCCCTGAAAACTGATCCCATGCTCACTGATCACATCAGAACATTCAGGAGACAGATGCACATCAGCAAAGGAATAAATATTGATTAAACAGCAACTAGAAAACCCACTCTGACGGTGGTCAGGTGTGATGGATCAAACCCAAAGCTGCTGGTTCTGGTTCTGTTTTTGTTTTTTTGTTTTTTTGTGCAAATCTGTTTACTTGTGGTGTAGGTGGGGATGAGCCACCCACGCCATGCAGAGAAATACTTGTTGGTTTTGCGGGAGCAGGGTGGGTTTTTCTCTTTGCTGAGAGCTGATCTTAAACCAGGATCAGCATCGTGTTTCTTTTGGTTTCTCAGACGGATTGAGAGCAAAAACCTTCCTACCACTTTTTGTTGGGATTTTCAATGAAAAAGCAACGTGGAGTGGAGCACAATCATGAACTGAAATCTCTGAAACATCACACACAGACTGAAATTTTGGTCCGTTCTTCTTTGCAAGGCCAGCTGAAGCTTAGTCAGCAGGGATGCAGAGCGTCTGGCCACAGATTCTCATGTCTTAACTTTGACTGGGCCGTTCTACAGCATGGATGGATCTTGATTCTCTGTTGTTCTGGTTAAACGTGGAGGATTGTTGTTCTGCTGAAAGCTTAGCCTGTGCAGTGTTAGCTTCTTGTCACACACGGCATACTGCAAGTATGCCAAAAGGTTTAGTTTGGCTCCCGTCTGAGCTGTGTCCCCTTACACAGCTTAAGCCAAAGTGTAAACAGGACCTATTGTGGTTTTCTATGAATGGATGTTGGTTGAGAAGTGCGGGTTTGTGGAGGGCACTGCAGGTAGCTTGGCGTATTCTTTATAAAAACAATGCTGTGTATGAAGGCAGCTGGTTGTTCTGGACTTTGTTTAGAGGAATTACGGTAAAGAGGACAGAATACATATGCAATGCGCATATATATATTTTTAGAAATGAATGTATCTAAAAAAAAATTGAAAACAATCATTTCCTGACACACGCTACATAAAATAAAACACAGTGGGGTTTGTTGTTTGATGGGTGTGAATAGTTTGTGAGTCTCTTTCCCTGTATTGGTGCATGGCAAAAAGATGCTTAAAATATTTTTTATAAAATGCCCTTCTAAGTTAATCCTTTGCTCAATGTTAGATGTTATTTGGCTTCCCCGAACAGTTGGTAGAGCTGAATCGTTTGTGTGACTCTTGTCCCTTCTAACCCAATTATTCAGCTGTTGAAGATAGTATTTTCCTAAAGACAGGGGGTTATGACATAGGAGGAGAGAAATAATCAACATGGAACTCCCTACCATGTAGTTTGCGCTGGGAATGAAGCTTTTCGTTGTTTCTGCGCAGCCCAAACAGAAGCAGAAACTGCCTTACCTGTCAGCAGGCTGCAGAGGAAGACTTTCTGCTCCTTACTGTACTTTAGTTTCTGGTTCTTAGCCCGGTTTGGCTTTTAACTAATGAAGTAGTGTTATTAAATGGCTTCTAGGTGGGTCTTGTTTCAGAACTAGTCTCCACTTCTCCTAATTTTGATCTTTTAAAGGAGAAACTCCGGCTGGAATCATCTGCTAAATTTGTCCGACAGAAATGCCGTTGAATCTGTGACTCAGGGACCATAACTCTGAACTGGGCTGTAATGCATCAGCAGGACAGGCAATCCTTCATCTTTAAAATGCTCACATTTTTATGAGATTTTCCAATAAATCTAAAATTTAATTAACTTAACACTAGAAGCTCAACTCGCATTTTATATAAATTCAGCATCTTGTGCAGATCAATTAGCAGATAGCTTCCTTCAGGAAATGGCGATAACTGGTGCAATGTAAGCCTTACACCGATAATAGCAGCAATCTTTTTTTTTTCTGCAATATCTCAGCTGGAGTTGTGTCTGCTCCGGAATTGGGTTTTTGCCTTTTGCAGCTCAATATTTCCAGCTGATTCCTCTTGTTATTGTCGAGAGGAATCTGCAACAAATCAGTCCACATGGACCTGAATAGGGCTCTCTCTCTCTCTCTCTCATGAGATTAACCATGCACTCTGCAGGAACGGTCGCAAAATGGTTCTAAATTTAATCTGGAGCCCTGATAAATATGGCATCATTATACGTGGAGACATATGCAGCATGAAACATGACCCCCAATGCAGCAAATACCATAAACTAATGCAGTAGTAGTGCAATAATTCATAAACAGGAGGTCTGAAAGGTTTATAGACTGCTGTTAAAGGATCAGATATTTTAAAATAGAGACCATTATAAATCATTTCTAAACTTCTACATTTTCTATGAAATGTTTCCTGTAGAGTTTAACTAAAAAAACAAATGAAAGGCAAACAAAAAAGCTGCAATATCTCGCTTGATAACAACAGATATTTGGTCGAGGAACATTTTTACTCAGTTCAGTCTATGACATCAGTATATTAGTTAATTGAGTGACTAAACTTTATTCGTATTGCACCTTTCACAGATTAAAATCACAGAGTGCTTTACAGAGGGGAATAAATACCAAATAGAAATATAGGAATTGGTAATAGAAATACCAAATAGCAACGCCCCACCAGATGTCGCTTTGGAGCTCTATGCTATAATCAGTGGGACAGGATCATTTTTATAGAGTAATATTGTAAAAAAAGACCGTTGCAGATAAACATTTATGTCTATACATCAGAAAACTGACAAGCTCAGTAGCTAAATCCTGTTGATGAGCTTTGATATTGAGGTCAGTCCACCAACATTTTTAAATAATGAACATCTAAATCGCAGTGAGCATGCCCAACACGCTCTCAGTAGACATCTGTGGGGCACAAATACTACGTCCCAGGCTTGGACTGTCCAATCAAAAGACTGGAAATGCACGTGTTACGTTTACGTTCTGCCGGATAGTGTGTGACCATCTAGTGTTGGTTGTCTTTGTTGGCTCAATAAAGGATTGATGTGATTTCTTTCTGTTCAATGAATGTACAATATGAGTGAGCCTTTATTTGTAATTTTATGTATAAAAATGTAATTACATTTAGCTTTTATATAATGGATTTTCTAGTGTGTTAGTGTATGCTGATTTATCTGTTTCATTTAAAATTGATCAAAGTCAGATTGTATGCATCACATAAATTAGTGTCTGTTAATAGGAGTTGATTTCTTGTGCCCTACTTAACGTATCGTGCCAGAGAAGCCGCTGGATCAGTGAACATCCCTTTTGGATTTGTTGCCCAAAGACCTGAAGTTTGGTGCCATCAGACTACAACACAATGTGTCAGGAGATTTTAGCCAGGCTTGGATGTTTTCTTTAGAAAAAAGTGATTCTGTGTTGCAGACGTCCTCCTTCACTTTGACATGTGGAGAATACAGAAGATGGTTCTCGCAGGTGGAACCCAACTAGAGCTCTTTTGTTGCTGTGGTGGCCCTTTTGACCAAAAGGCCAAAAATTATTACTTCAGTTTCGTTTTTATTCAATTGAAGAAACTTTTGGCACATCCATGCATTGATTTCTTCTAGGCAATTACTCAGTGCCTGAACTGGTTTATAGTCACCTGGTGATGTAGAGCTGTGTGTCGTCTGCATAGTTATGGTAGCTGATGATGTGTTTTATCATCTGAGCAAGAGAGAGCATGTAGATATTGAATAGGAGGGGACCCAGGATGGACCCTTGGGGAACCCCACATGTGATTTTTGTCATCTCTGATGTAAAGTTACCTACTAAAAGTCCTTTAAGTAGGATTTAAACCAGTGGAGAGCTGTACCAGAAAGGCCGACCCAGTTCTCCAGGCGCTCTAACAGAATGGAGTGATCATTTGTGTCGAATGTCCAATAGGAGTCAAAAATGGTTGAGTTTGCTGCAGATGAACAGTTATGCTTTACTTTGTACCTTTTTGGAGAATTTAGACGCAATACAAAGTTTTACATCAGGTAAGACAAGGTTATCTTATTCACTTTAGTTCACATTATGTATTTTTCAAGACTATTGCAGTCGTAAGCATTTTAATTCACACCAGAATCAGAAAAGAATCAAAAAATTAGTTTGTCGTCATGACTTATTTTCAGCTCATGTGTTGTTGCAGCTCAGATGCAGTCCAGAAATACCTGAAGGATACCTGATGAGTACCTAGCATGATGCAACCCCCAGTTAATGCTGTTAAACTCCCTGAGCATGCTGACTGCAGCGGGGAAGCCCAGCAGTTCTTCTGCTGCCTATCCTGTCAGTCTGGGGGTGTCCAGCTCCAGTCCTGGAGGGTCGGTGTCCTGCAACTTTTAGATGTGTCTCTGGTCCAATACCTCTGAATGTGACGGCTGAATTACTTCCTCTGTGTCCATTCAGGTTCCCCAGAGTCCTGCTAATGGCCTGAATATTTGACTCAGGCGTGTTGGAGCAGAGATGCATCTAAAAGTTGCAGAATATTAGCCCTGGCCTGGGGTTTGACACGCCTGCTGCCTGAGTCTGAGGCTGCAGATGTGTAGCAGCTGCCTGTACGCTGCACTGGCAATTTTGCTTTGTGCTTCACATAAACTGTATGCAGCCACAGGACCACTGCTCGTTTTAGAGGGAAGGTCAGAGGTCAAGAGGAAGGGAGAACCGGAACAGTGCATTTTTGTTTCCCCTCTGGCTGGAATTAAAATGAGGCGTGTGAGAGCTGGCACCATTTCATCTACAGAACATGCAGACAACTTTGAAGTTTATTTTTATTTATTATTTTTTACAGTGAAGCAAACAACAAAAAGTGCAACATAAGAGAAAACTTAAGCATGAATAACTAATTATTCCACACCCACTTGTGTGGATAGCTCCTTGTTCTTCAGGATGTGATGCCTCCAGCTTGGTGGTGCTGCAGCCTCAGGTGTGTTCATACTGACAGGTCATGTGACACTTAGATTGCACACAGGCGGACTAGATTTCATTGATTTCTAAAGGTAACTGGTTGCATTGTAATGTTTTAGAGGCTTCATAACAAAAGGGGGTGGATACACAAGCACACAGCGATTAATTTTTTTTAAATTTTCTATATATTTTTCTAATTTCTCTTCCCCAATTTTAGATGCTTTTGTGCAGATCTGTCTCATAAAATGAGATTTGAAAAACAAGGCGCTGTTTCAGGATCTGGAGGCGTAAAGTTTGAGCTGCAGAGGCTCATGGCGTCATTGCAATCAAACCTCCAATCATGTACCGCTTCACTCCGTGTTCTGACGCCTTTCCTGGATCTCATGTCTCAGTGATTTAGGGGGAAAAAATAGAACAACTAAATTTGTCTTCCAGTAATTTGTTTTCGACGCCTGAAGCCGTTTGGTGACAGGAAGGATTTTGTGCATCAGCCTCAAACTGATTTCAGGTTTAATGTTTGTATTGTTTAGTGTTTTCCTGTGTTTAAGGTTTGTTGCCATGAGTGACTAAATCAGCGCAGCAAGCGTGAAGAAAAACAGTCAGAGAGAATCATACAATCTTTTCACCAAAGCTACATGGAGGGGAAAATGTTCAAATGTAACGATTTGACCAAATTTGACGAGGTGCGTGTTGTGATGGCTAGCAGGTCTGAACTTTAGCTTTTATTTGATACAATCAATCAGTGTTGCCAAGGCCTATTGATGCATTTATGGAGCGAAGGCCCGCCTCTCTAAGAAGGAACATTTTGGTATTTTTCCAAGGAGAACAAGGAGCAGACCCAGGACTCACAGGGAGATCCCATGTCATGTTTTGTGATAATTTCCTTACCAGCATGCAGAAGCATTGGAAGGATGCTGAGTGTAAAAGACAAGGACGTTAGATAAGAAATGTACAAGACGTATAATGAACTCTGGGTGTAAGGTTTGACAGCTTGTGGAATGGAGAGGAGAAGTTAGATCTGGTCAAGTTATGGAGCAGTGGTCCTGGTATAGAGAGTGTTTTATTGTCTGGAGCTGGACGAATGAAGTTGAGGTGGGAGCAAAGATCCCGTTGATGAGTGAGAGACTTCCTGGTGAGGATTTGTGTTCCTGAAGGAGTTTCGTTAGAGCTTGAAGGGAGTGAACGCTGGACAGAGCAGGCGGGCAGATAAAGGCTTTAAGATGTCCAAGCTGCGGTGGACGACTGGGACGTTGAGGAGCTCCTGGTCAGATCTGCCACAGGGAGGTCTGAAGAAGGGATCCAGAGATGGAGCTTTAACTGTGACCTAGGAACACGGAGAGCATGAAGGCAAGCTGAGGAAAGGCAGAGAAACATCAGAGCTTTTCCATGAAATGTGCAGAGAGGTGTGCAGTCTGCAGTAGAACCACCACGTCCTCCAGCAGATATTCTCTGTTCACACAAACACAAAGCCACACTCACTCCAGCATCTCTACATCTCATGGCTGCTTCAGGAACTCCTCGGCCTTCCAGGTGGAGCTGGAGGAGGTTCTGGGGTTTGACTCTAAAAGTCCCCGTTTGGACTCTGCTGCTGCAGGGTG
Source organism: Fundulus heteroclitus (assembly GCF_011125445.2). NCBI lineage: Eukaryota > Metazoa > Chordata > Actinopteri > Cyprinodontiformes > Fundulidae > Fundulus > Fundulus heteroclitus. The sequence goes on along the minus strand of NW_023396835.1, from coordinate 1,668,044 downwards.
GGTACTGTATGGACTTTAGTTCATGCAGGTCTTCTAGAATGAAGCCCACTTGGTTCAACAAAGTTAAACCCAAATCTTCAGAACCAGCTTGGTATTCTAAGTAGGTCAGTTCAAATGGCCCAAAACATCTAGGACACTCTTACTGACACGCTTGGACACCATCTGGCTCCTATTTATTCTCGGTTCGTATCCATGTGACCCAATATAAAATGTTGGCTGGATCTGTTCTGCCAGTAATAATTAACTCCTCCACTTGGGGCAGAAACTCCCAAACCCGGAGGTGGAGATCTCACCCTCTGGAAAAAGGCATTGAGTTTTTATTTTCTCTATAATTATAAATGTAAATTAGGAGACGACGACTACGACAGGAAGAAATCTGTAAGAATATGAAAAGTTTTGTGACAGACATTTTCCAGCATCTCCCAACATTTTAGAAAGTCCCTTGCGAGAAAATGTTGAACTAAGTAGAGGGGAAAAAAAGTTAAGGAGAAATCTGAATTATCGCTTTTATTATTAAGTTTACAACATAAATCTGAATTTTATGGGTTTTGTGATTAAAACCTAGACTTCAAATGAAAACGACTGCAAACACAACTGCACACATGTGCAATGTATCAGTAAAGGTCTCCTTCTCAGGATGGTGTTTGTTATGGCTGACAGACCCCTGCCTGGTGATATGATAATTAAAGTCATGTTTTGCATAAGTCAGTGATCTGTGGGAGCGCTCGCTGATGAGAGCATTAATTAGCTTCCAGCTGTGCTAAGATACGTCTTTACTTGAGTCTTCAGAGTAAGTACTAACCCGCTGTACGCCCTGCAGGGCGGTTGGGGGGGGGGGGGGATTGCTTCACGGTTCCGGGTCGGTGTCAGCCAACCTGAAAACTCTCCCGTTCACACGCCCTGACTTGTTCTGGCTCCAGCTTGTGTCTGCAGTGGGGCAGGTGCGGCCGGGTGGGGGCGCAGCAGAGGGCGCGGGATTAGAAGACTCGGCGCGCTGCAAAGTGAAGCATCCTGAACTCAAGCGGCGTTAATCTGCTCTCATTAAGCGTGTTTGCTGAAGGACGGAGGTCAACGTCTTATTGCATGTACTGCAGAGAGCCGAGTCGGAGACGACAGAGTCTGAAATGATTGTGTCAACTACAAAAATCACAGGGAAATGCAAAGTGCTGGATTTATGCATAGAAACTAGTCGCATGAGGTGTTTTAAACCCAGGTTACTTCCACATAATCAGGATTTTATAAATTAACGCTGGGAAATCAAAATGTTTAAAATGTTGAATAAATGTTCTTTACATAAGCTGAAAAGCTCAGAATATTCATATGTTGTCATTTTTCTACGCAAGCATCAATAGCAGTGCAATCAAAAAATGCCCTAAGACGAAAGCTTCTCACATGGCTTTTGGAAATGTTCTAATTTTTTATTTTTTATTGAGTTGAATAGTTTTTAAATCATATATAAGCATTCTTTAAATTTTGTCCTTGGGTTCTCATGGCGCTCCGTGACAGAAGGCCGCCCCGGGTGGGCAGCCATGTTGCTCGTATTAAAACCTGCCTCCACTCTCTACTCTTCTTCCACTTCTCCCCTTCAGAGACGCTGCTTGAGCCGCTCCTGGAGCTGAATACGCTGTTTGGTCTCCTCCTCACTGCTGTCAAACAGCAACGAGGTTGTTCTGGTCCGTAAGGAGGAGCCTGTGTGAATGCTAATGTGTGCGGAGTGTGAGAGCATCATGAAGGCGTTAGCAGCGGGCATAGCGTGTATTCTCCTCACACACATCCAGAGCTGTGCATCTGCTGCACGTCCTGCTCCCTCTTTCAAGGTCACACCGAGCTCACCGGAGCGCTGGCTGCACTGAGGAGATAGCGGCGGGAAAATAAACTAAAAAAAGCCAAGTGTGAATTTGACACGGAGACGACACGCGTGTATGTTTTTAATCTCCTCGCCTCTGGCCGGCCCCGCAGAGGGGGGGGGGGGGGGGGGGCATTGCAGATTTTAGCATTCAAACAGCTTTGCTCTTTTCCTCTTCCAGCCAATCACTGTCAAGCACTTTGTTTTGTTTTTTACGTGTGTGTTCAAAGACGTTTCGCTTTGTAACATTGGGGTCTTCTGAGATTCCCTCCTGAAGCTGTTTACAGCAACAACCCGAGCTGATCAAGGCAGGCCTCGTTTGAAGACTAGAAATAAATACGTGCTCTAAATGTGAAACTTTTCACCGCTCTGTCCATTTTAGCTCCACGAGGAGATGCTGTTTTCTGTGGTTGATGGTGTTTTGCTGTGGTTGATGGTGTTTTTCTGTGGTTGGGCTCCTTAATGTACTTGACGGCTTAAGCTGCAGTTCATCTGGGGCCAGGTCTTTTTTACTGATCTGTCTTCTTTCTGCATCTGGCGAGGTAAATATCTCCACACCAAGCTGAAGGAGAAAACTCTTCCGTCACCTCGGCTTTAATGCATGTTTGGTGAAACTACCTGGAGTGGGATTGTTTCACTCTTTCCCATGTCTCCATTGAAATATGACAGGATTACAGAACAAAAGTCCTCTTAGTTAGCCTGTCTTTAGAGCTGCTTTATTAGCAGCTGATGTCAGGAGACTCAGAGGAAATCTTACTGTAAGTCCTCCTGTCTTCCGCAGGGTTTGTCTCCGCAGATTTTTGCATGATAATGAATTGCATCTATCCTTTATGAACGCCAAAATATTTATCTCTAAATACTTACATGTTGTCTGAACTCTTATTGACTCCTCTATATCTGCTCGCTGTCACTGTCTTCATGGTCTGGACCATCATGTCCTGTCACATCTCTCTGATGTCTGTGAGATACTTTTCCCCTTCTGAGTGGATCATGTTCATAGAGATCAAGGGTGCGGATTCCCAGTGTCTTGTTATTTTTGGTGTCATTGTCATTTTATTTCAGTTCATATATTGTTCATGGTTAAGGCTCAACCAGCTGAGAAGGACGTTTCAAAGCCCTATGAATGCCACCCAGAGGTCAGATAATTATTAACTAAGATAATCAGAAGTTAGGTTAACCTGTTAGTTTCACTCTCAGGTTCCAGCACCCAGCATGCCGAGTTGAGTAAATCATTGCAGTTGACCATTTCCTTTGCAGTGTCACACATTTAAGATTTACCTTTTGATATACCTTTTAAGATTTACGCTACAGTGTTGAATTCACACTAATGCAATGCTTAAAGGTAGAGTCGACGATTTTTCCTTAAATGTGGGTTATAAATGTTCAAATCCCTTTTTGATACACAAGAGCGTGCTACCTGCTCTTCTCTTCTCAGGGGGATCGGATGAAAAAAAATCTCCCAAATCCACTCTGGTCTCATTTCTTTCTACTGAAGCATTCCTCTTCTTCTCATAAACATGAACATGGTTTGTTTCTTGCGACTCTCAGCCATGTTCGAAGACTAACACCGAAGCTAACCGCTAACCTAGCCGCTAAGCTAACCGGAATAATGAACACTAGCAGTGTGCACGCGCAGCCTGCAAGTGGAAGCCAACAAGGAGCGTGGACACACACTGACGTTACGTGAAAGTGTCAGGATGATTGCCATGTGGGACAACCAATAGTTTCTGAGTTCTGGAACTCGAAGCCTAAAAAGATTGTCCACTACAACTTTAAGCTTCATTCTCCACGATTGGAGGAAAATGCAGATGCGTTATAGTGTGATGTGGGACCAGAATTATTCATGCTGATGATGAGGTTAGGTTTGTTTTATCAGACGGTGGCCTTCAGCGTTCAGGAGATGGGATAAATATCAGTTAGTTTTGGCCCCTTTCTCTTAACTTCTGAAAAGGGGAGTTCTCCCTCAGCAATCCCCCCATTTTTTGCCTCATATCAAAACCTTCTAGGTCTTGACCTGTTTTTCATGGAGAGAAGAGACGTTGGAGCACGACATGAATTGACTACTTTGTCTTCAGCGAAGAGACTGATGCACTGGTCTGTGGTGAGCAAAGCGGCTAAAATGTGGATATCTGGGGGAATGGATCACGGCTAAAAGAACAAGTTATTGAATTGAGCTCAAGCCTTCATTTAGCTGTAGCTCTCTCAGAGTTTCTGCTTCCTCAACCCTTCAGTACCTCTGAAGAGATCTGCAGCCATGTGAATCTTGACACAGTTTCTTCTCGCTCAAGTCAGATTGACCTTTAAAGACCGGCTGTCTGTCCAGGCAAGGCTACGCTCGGTCGGGTTTATCTGTCGGCTTTTCCTCAGCGAGCAGCCGGGCAGCGGCAGACCGCCTGAGCTCCATGAAAGCTCGTTCCTCTGGGGAGGAGGGACACAGGGCAGGGAAGCGCCATCCTTCTCACCTCTCTCTCACCCTCCGCCTCCTCGATCTTGCCCGTTTCATGCAGTTGATCTCAGACAATCTTGCTGTTACCAGACACTGCACTCAGTCGCTCTTAATATTTAATGACATTTCAGAGCCATCAGATGGAGCTTTCTGTGCTTTTAATGGACGAGTTTTCCTGTGACATCCCCCCCCAGACTTTTCAAAAATGACCACAGACTCCCGAAGCTTTATTCATCCCTCTTTTTCCTACACGTCTCACGGGTGAAGCCTGAAATCACATCTCGGAATACGGTGAACACTTCTCTGCCTGGAAAAGTGCTTCTTAAATCGCACTCGATTTTCTCCAAAATATTCTGCTGTCTAACTGAGAGCCGGGCAAGTTGTTGAGCTCAGAAATAATTTAAAGCTCCTTCCAGCTCGTTTGCTGATTATGTAAGAGTGATGGCTGCATTAACAGGGCCTGCAGTAAAGATATGGAAAAGTCCAGCTGGTGGGAAAAAAGCAGCCGGCTGGTGGGCTGTATTGGCGCAGCAACAGCGGAGGACAATCTGGGCCTAAAACGCTGCAAACTGTTGTGCCAATACCTCATATTGGTACACACTGGTCTTATGTTGTGTTCAGTCCATCCTATAAGTAAAGAAAAATAATTATTTGGGTCCATTTATTCAGTGGAATATTTCACAAGTTTGGAGCATGCAGCCAGAGGCGTCATTGACCGTTCCATTTAATCAAAGTTGTAGAGTGGGTCACTCTGAGCCTGGGTCCTCCTCAAAAGTAGTTCAGCTGAGAGAAACGGACCCCACCTTTACACCCCATGGACACCAAAAGTTGTAGATTTGTAGATCCATAAAATGTCAGCAAAATACGGAATAAATTTAAATATTTAGACACATTTTTAGATATATTTATTGTACATGGAGGGTGCCAATATTTCTTGCACTGGTATTTTCTTTTTTCATTTATAAAAAATAGTTTTAATTTGAGATTGTTTCCCTACCTGAATAAATACTCTGAAAAGAAATGTTGATTTTTTCCCCCCCTACATTTTTCATAATAAGTTGATTTGAATGCAATACAACATATAGTTTAAGGATTTTTACACATTTCTACCCAGAGGGGCCACGGATATTGAAAGGCAATGTTGCAACGCTTTCTGGTGACATTGACTTTCTATTCAGTTTATTTCTTTTAAAGCCTCTGTAGGATGTTCCCACTAGAGCTCTGTCTAGTAGGAGTTATTACTTTGCCGTAATAATGCCTACAGAGGCTGTGGAGTATCATACATGTGGCGATGTCATCATGTCCTCCATGTATCAGCAGCTGCTAATAGCTTCTGGCTACGGTCATCATGTGAAACGTTTGTTTTCTTTCTAAAGTTGCTTGTAAATTCTGAATCAAGTTTTTTTGGCTCGTTTCTGAACATGCAGTCAATTCTCTGGGCAATAAAAAAGCAACTATAAACACGAATAAAGAGAGCAGCTTCTGTTGTTGCACGACAGAAAGCGTGAACCAGCCGGCTGAGCCTGAACCATCCCTCCTTATCTGCGTACATTCTTCCTGAGACAAACAACGGAGCCCTCTTCCCCGGAAGGACAGAGTAGTTCCTGCTCCACACTGCTCTGTTTCTAACATAAAGCCAAAATAAATGTCACTGTTATATTGAACTAACTTACCTGGCCAGCAGAAAGCTGCAACCTCTGCATCCGTTTTAAATCCCCACTCCCTCATGAATTATCTCCACCTGGTAATAATAGCTGCGCAGATATAGACTCTCGTTTCTCATGGTTATTACTACTTTTTCTTTTCTTGGTTACTTTCTCTTCCCTCTCGCTGGGCAAAGAGTATGGATGGTCCTCCATTTCTACACAAAATAGCAAATAGAGTGATCTACAGTGGTCTTTGCTTGTTTATTCTCCTCCTCCACCGTCAGCACGTCTTCATATAGAAGACAGATAAAATGCGTAAGGCTGACAAGTTTTATTCCTTTCAGCGACTGTAATCAGAAACAGAGACTTAACATGGTGCCTCCCAGTGGGTGCACCGCCACCTGTGTATTTACAAACTACTCATTCTAAGTAATGAGAATGCTTTAATTTTTGATGATATATTAGACTTTGCCAGAATATGTATTAGAAAGAGCAATGCTTGATTTTTGCCAAGAAAAAGCTAAATGTGTTACACTGTCTTATTAAGACTACAAGAACGTAGTCGTTCTTGAGGAACGTGGGGATAATTCAAGGATATTCAAATAAAATCAAACCAAACATGATAGTTAAAATAAATATTTCATAGAAATTATCATGCATTTCCCCTTTAGTGGATATTTTGAAGCCTGAAAGTGAAGTAGCACCTTGCAGATTTCTGGTTTAAACTGAAATTGTGTTTTATTGTGTTTTAGAGGTAATTATCAAAAACATTACCATTTTTTACCAAAGTGGCAGCAGGTTCCAAAGTGTTCTCTCTGCCCTGAGATCTACATCTAAAATGCACTGACACCGAACATGTCCTGGTAATTAGCTGCTGTGTTACGGTGTGTTTGTGGTCCAGCTTGCTTTGGTGCCAATCACAAGTCAAGGAGGTCAGGCTGAAAATTGTCCTGATTGCCGTCCCAGAATGCTGCCAAGCAGTCGGTGCAGCGCTTGTTTTTAAATGGTGTGGAAATCAGCCGCAGTAATCCCACAGAAAATAAGGAAAGGAGACGTTTTCCTTAAAGCTTGAGGAAGTTCTCCACCACAACTGTTTTTATTTTTCATTCTCTGACAAAACTAGAAGCATAAAACAAAAAGCATTTGTGAGTTTAATTTCCCCTTTTGTGTGTCGGTATTTTTACAAAATCTCGTTCTATATTTTTATTAGAAGTGTGTCGTTTTATGCGTTCAAGGCAAGAGAGCAAAGAGGATTTTTGTCGCATCAGGCCGTATATGTTGAAGACATTACCTTTTTTCAGAGGAGTTGTTTAAATGTTAAAATTTTACAGTGAGGAGAAAAACATGGTTCTAGTTGCAGCATCTTGTGTTTTATTGTTCTCTGGCTTTGGTTACTGAAGTTGTTGTTTAACATCTGCTCCCTCTCTGCTCATTTACTCACCTGTGTAGCGTCGCTTAATCAAAGTCGCCAGGATAAAAACTCCTCGGTTCACTTCCTCCATGGCAGGTCATCCATCATCCTCATTTTTCTGGTCTGGCCCTCATCTAAAGCCCAGAACATGACACCTCTGTGGACTTTTAGTGTTCTGACAGTCAAACCTGTTTGTTTACTTGGTTATTTTATTTACATGATTTTTATTGTTTTTAGTGTATTTAATTGTTGAAGCAGCTTTGTTTAGCGTAAGATGTCCTTGATTAATTTCCCTGTAGGGACAGTAAAGTGTGTATTTATCTAAACTTTGAGAGTATTTCACAGAAAATATACAGACAAAAGGTCAGGTTTTTTTTTAAAGTAGTAGAGAAAGGTGTGGAAGGCTCTGGATTTAGATTTAGTGAACAATCAGTGAACTGATTACCAAAACTGGTTTTGGTAATTTTTTTAAAGAATTACTGTAATAAATCATCATATAAAATTGAATTCACTATCATGATTGTTGGTTGTCAAAGCAGAATCTAAATAGTATTCACCACCTGTTGCATGGCAGGTACAAAAGTGCAGTGGCTTCTTCTTAGGTGGAAGAGTCGAGGAAGTTTTTCCTCCCTGTTAAAGGGGAGTTTTCCTCTCCACTGTCGCTTCATGCATGCTCAGTATGAGGGATTGCTGCAAAGCCATCAACAATGCAGACGACTGTCCACTGTGGCTCTACGCTCCTTCAGGAGGAGTGAATGCTGCTTGGAGAGACTTGATGCAACCTGCTGGGTTTCCTTAGAGAGGAAACTTTCTCACCAACCTGTAAAGAGCCCTGAGATGACATGTATCATCACTTGGCGTTATATAAATAAAAATTATTGAATTGAATTGAAAATAAAAGCACCACCAAAACTACAGAAGTACAAAATGTGAAACTGATCTTCCTGTTGTTTTCCAGACAGATACAATCCAGAGGAATATGTAAAATATGGAAACCGTTTATTGTGAACATGGATGCTGCTTTGAATTGTTCATTTTGATAAACCCCTTAATAATAATTACCCTTGGCACTTATAAATAATCACACTCAGCCAAACCAAGCCTGCTGCTGCACAACTAAGGGCCTGATTTTCAAATGGTTTGTACGTATTAAAACAGGTTCAAGGTGATTATTTTTGTACAAAGCTGATCGTTAAACTAGGAGCAAAACAGTTTGGGTCCCTAAAATGAGCAGAACAGTGAGAACAAACTTTTTTCATGCCTGCATGAATATGCATGAATATGCAGATCATATACAAATGACCAACCTGCCCAAATTTATGGGAGGGGATATGCAAATATAAATACATAATACCCACAAAGTGATTTTCTAAGAGAGTTGGCACAGCTTTTGCCAATATATTTAGTATCTCTGAGAGTCAACGCAAACTCTCACGTATGCAATACCTGCGGTCCTTGTGGCCAGAAAGGAGGCTCTGGTGTAATGACAGAAGGACGGAGAGTCTCTCTGCATGTGGACATACTTGGACTGTTAGAATAACAACAGCAGAATACCGTCTGCTGACAAAAAATTACCTTTTTTCTTTATTTTAAAGAATAATTATTATAGTCTCTAAGACAACATTTATCAGCAGGAATTATCCATTCATTTAAACTGGTTTTGTGCGTTCTGGGTGTCTGGAGTGAAGGATTTGAGCTTCTTCCTTCTCTGACAGCGGCTCCCAAACTGCCAGCAGCAGACGCGGTTTGCTCGTTTAATGGGGCGGACACAGTCTGTGTTGTGCTTCTTGGCCACCGTGGATAAGAAGCACAACACAGTAGAAGTCAGTCTTTGATGACCCGGTGAAACACGAACGTAATTAGCTGTCGTTATTTGGAACCTTTGACAATCAGGCCCTTCGTGTTCTCCAGAACTTTAGGAAGGGGTCAGATTTCTGGCCTCGGTCACTGTTTGTCAGCTCGCTGGTTCCCCCGTCCTCGACCTCCATGGGACCAAACAAAACGATGTGTCTGGAGGATTTGCAGCCCCAGAGCCTGGGCTGTAAAAGTGATAAAAAGGAACCCTCGCAGCGCCTCATTTCCTCCTCTCACTGCTCTCTCTTCTGGGCTCTTAAACCTTTTTTGTGGACTTCTTGTGCCGGAGGAGCGTATGGACCAGATAAATCACACTCTTTGTCGCACAGTCGGTCCTGAAACCAGAGGGAATAAGGAGGACGTTCTTACCTTGTTCCTTCATTCAGAGCTTTTGTTGGACGCTGAATGCAAATTTAAACGGTTCAGTTCCCCTCCAGTTCATTCAGCAGCGCCGACCGACCTCCAAAAAAAAAGTTACCTGGAAGTCATTCTCGTTTTCTTCCCAAATGCTGAGTCAGCGGTCCGCCTTCAGCTATTATCAGCCGGGCAGAAAGGCATTCATCTCAATGAAAGCCATGACGTCTTTCTCACTGAACTAAATTGCTGACAGAACCTAATTATAGCTCATTGAATCTCTGCTGGTGAACAGAACACAAACATATTCTCCAATTAGAGCTCCTGGACATGAATCAGGCAAACTTGTGTACGTTTTTTTATCCTCACACACCTGATGCAACATGCAGCCGGTGTCAGCACTTCGTCATGATGCATTCAGGACTTAGACTGTAGCAAAAAAAGCTTAAATTCAGCCTTTGTGGCCGCCTCATGTGGAGCTCCAAGTCTAGTCAAGTTTATCTGTATGGAACATTTCAGCAGCAAGGCGTTCCAAAGTGCTTTACATCATGAAAACATAAAAACATCATAAAAACACAGAAACAGTGACCAGTTGAGAGAGCAGTGACCAACATTAAATCTGATCAGGTGAAAACATCATTATGTTGGTCAGTGTTCCGGTTATTATGGCTGAAAGCAGCTCTAAACAGGAGGCTTTAGGTCTGGTTTAAAGAAACTCAGAGTTTCTGCTGATTTTACAGTTTTATGGAAGTTTGTTCCAGATTTGTGGAGCATAGAAGCTGAAGGCTGCTTCTCCATGTCTGGTTCTCGTTCTGGGTCTGCAGATTAGACCAGAACCAGAAGACCTGAGTAGTCTGGAGGGTTGATGCAGCAACAACAGGTCTATAATGTATTTATGTGCTAAGCTGTTCAGTGATTTATAAACTAACATAAGGATTTTAAAGTCTGAGCTACAGGGAGCCAGTGGAAGGACTTTAGAACCGGGTCCATGTTCTATCTTCCTGGTTTTAGTGAGAACGTGAGCAGCAGCGTTCTGGATCAGCTGCAGTAGATTTTTAAAGCAGACCTGTGAAAACACCGTTGCTGTGATTAATGTGACTAAAGATAAACACATGGAGGAGTTCCTCTAGATCTCGTTGGGACATCAGTTCTTTAATCCTGGAAATGTTCTCCAGGTGGTAGAAGGTCAACTTTGTGACGTCTTCATGTGTCCTAGAAGGTTCAGGTCTGAGTCCATCACTACTCCCAGATTTCAGGCCTGATCTCTAGTTTGTAGCTGTAAGAACTGAAGCTGCTGCTGACTCTGGTTTGTTCCTCTTTAGGTCCAAAGAGAATAACTTTAGTTTTGTTTCTGTTTAGCTGGAGAACGTTTTGGCACCTCCATGCATTGATTTGTTCTAAGCATCCGTTCAGGTCATGGGACAGATGCTCCACTAAAAATCTTATTTCAAACATTGCCTGAACGCTCTTTGTAGTTTTTTTGTATTTTCTTTTAGAAATACCTCATTTAACCTCAGTCACAACCAAACATAAAAGATTGTTGTATATTTTCCTAAATTTCAAAATGTCTTTTTTTTTCTTTTCTTTTCTTTTTTTTTTTTTTACAAAAAGCTACAACTTAAAGTCAGCATTCCACAGTTGGACATTTTTATTAACAAAAAAATGTATAAAAAGATGTACATGCCCATTTTTATCCCATTGTCTGTCAATATGTCAAACTAACACAGACCTGTTTTAGGTCAATCATGATTATTTAAATTATTTCCATTTGCTAAATGCTGGAATAAGATTAAAATGTTTTTATAGATATTTTCTTGACTTTCTTCAAATTGGGTTTCATGTTAATTTTCTTTAGTATTTGGTATCATTGCCTTTTCAACTGTTTGTCTTGGTCAGATGTTTTGTTGCTACATACGCTTCTTACAACAGAGCGCCTGAGGGCAGCTCAGGCTACAACGCAGCTCCTCAGTGTGAATGTGTGAATAAATGAGTGAGAGTAGTGCAGAGTGCTTGGACGTCCTCAGGACTTAATAAGGTGCTTTACACGTGCAGGACATTTGTTCATACATTTCTGTGGGATCAGGCCTTCAAAATCTTTAAAATTTGATTAAATTTTTCCACATATCCCCCCCCCCCCCCATCCCTAATGATGCCATCTGTTTCGTAAAGCGCACCAGTCCCTCCTGCAGCAAAACACCATCATCACATGATGCTGCCACCACCGTACTTTACAGTTTGGATTTTGCTCTCGCTTGCAACCTTTGTCTTCATTGTTAGTTCCTTCAGACCACAGGACAAATTATAAAATGTAAATCGTTGTCCCAGAGTGCGTTTAAAACTGTAATCAGGCTTTTTATGATGCTTTCAAAGTAATGTCTTCTTCCTCTGTAAGAGGCATTTTAGCACACGTAGTCCAAGGTGAATTTCCCCAATGGGGACAATAACGTATAATCTATCTATCCCCCACAAATGTTCTGAACGGTGAACCTATCTCCTTTCTGAGCAGCTTGATGAATGAACCCAAGGATGAAGCGGGCATGTTGTGGTCTGCAGTTTTCTCTCCGAGATCTGATTTCCTCTGTTTCCAGGATATCGCACAAGAAAGCAGCATGTTTCAAGTGTTTCTTTACTAAAGACTAAAGTTTAGTCTGATTTCATGTCAAACCATGAGGAAAGAAAGGGTTACAACTTCTTATACAGAGTATGTAACAACAGCAAGTGGTAATTATCAGAGTCAACATTGATTAAAATAGTTTTCCTTCAATATATACATATTGGTAATTTTATAGTACAAAAAAGGATCTTCTAAAAATAAATAAGACAGTGTCACAGAAATGCACAATGAACACATATTGTCTATTTAGTTAAAAATGCATGAACTATAAGGACTCACCTTCTCTGCTTTGTGCAGCTTTCTCCCACATTTCAGCCGTTTCAGAGACAGACTGTCCCCACAACACCGATTGGCCCCCACAGAATGACTCCAGGCAGTAAAGCAGGCGTTAAAAAATGAACGGAGGTGGCTGAAGGTTGAAGGACAAGGTGTATCGATTAGCTCATGCTAATTGCTAACTGACGGTGTGGGACCTTTGGACCTGACTACGCCTGTCTGCAAAGGTCAAACACGCAACGCGCTGACTAATGGCCAGAAACAGATTAAAGATGACACATGACTGCTTTTATGACTTTGGGGAGACATGTCCGGCATCGGGTATTGATCTACAGACCTTGCAGGGTTAGAACCCCTGTGGTTTTATGTGAGACAAACAGGGCTTTGTCCACAGGATGATCCCAGTGTTTTTAGCTTTTAGTGGTGCAGGAAAACCAAGGTAACCAAGGTATACGTCACAAACATGACACGGAATAAGACACAAACTGCTTCCTGTGAATAACAGACTTCAAACTTGTGGGAAATGTAGTTTATTGGTGAGCTAAGAGTTAGTTTAAATCCCATTGAGATCTAATATCTCTTTTACCTGAAGGTTCTGGGTAGACGGCTAGCAACAATAGACTGGAAACCAAAAGTGCAGTTTGCCAGCCTATGACCCACAGGGAGGTGCCGTCTGCAGAGACTGAGCTGTGTAAACCAATGGTTACCATTTTTACTTTGCTACCATAACAGCAGTGGTTTTACCAGAGCAATCACTGACTTATTCTTCCCAAATAACCAATGCGCAGCAGGTAAAGTATCACATTCCCTAATAAACTTTTACTTTCTTCACTTTCCTGATGTTATATACCTGGGTGGTACCCTTGGACGACGGTTGGGGAGCTTTAAAGCTCCCTTTGTGAGCTGAGACGTATTATCTGCGCCAACACGAAGCCGTCTACTCCTCAGAACACGAGTTTCCTCTTCCTGTGCCTTTATCCCAGCGTACTGTATGAAAAACAGGTCTGTTCTGCAACATTCGCCCTGGTTAAACCTGAGAACATATTGAGAGAGCTTTTAAGCTCAGAGCGAGGGCGATTTTCGGCTTACTCTTTACATTGAGAACAATTTTCAGACGGGATTACCTCCGAGCAGTAATCTATCCGGAGAACCGAGACGACGGCTCAGCTGCCCTCCTCGGGGGTCACCGTTTAACGAGATTATTGCGGGATCAGCGTTATCTGTTCAAAATAGTGAAACAGCAGCAGGCATTCATAAAAATAAATGAGTGGTGTCTTTGTTTTGCACAACCTGTGGCCCCAGAGCCGCATGTGGCTCTTTACACCTTCAGCTTTGGCTCTTAAAAATACAGGGGGGTTGTGGTTGGGGGGGGGGGGGGGGGTCTTGTTTCTAAATGTAAAGGTAATTTAAAATTGCTAGCTTTAGGATGCATTTAGTTCTGCTTTTCAGAAAGAAAAGCTAATGGTGTATAGAATATTTTACTGTAGATAAATGAAGTATCTTTTTGTCAATAGGTTGCAAACGACTTGATTTTTCATCATTTTGATGCCATTTGCTATAAAAATCAAATGTCCAATTGAAGAAAATGCATTAAACTTAAATATGAAAATACTGTTGGTTCAAATAATAAAAAGTGTTGATCTTTAATTAAAAAAATGTAAACACATTTCCTATAGTATTCTATACAAACGAGCTCTTGTTTCCAAGAGATGAGTAACTTTTGTGGATCTAAACAAAATTAGTTCAGCTGAACCGAGGGAAACAATGGCCCTGTGGGTTGTACAGGTTCTGACCCCTTGCCTTTTCCAGCTGTGCATGTTGCAGGTGACTGATCACTACCCCCAATAAACCTGCACCACTCTTTGTATGTTGTAAACTCAATCAAACAGGAAATGAATTGGAAGAATTAATTTGCCCACAATTGGTCTTGATTTCAGAAACTGGATTCCTTCACGGTGGGATCAGAAAGCCAGCGTTTTGTTGCATGCCAGTGACATGACCCAGCTGTCGGTAGGAAGCCCTGGGCACCGTGTGCAGGTTGACACCCTGTTGTTTCACAGCAATGACTATCTGTCACATCCGATCTGATCCCAGCGCCAGGAACACTGTCAGCTTTTGGAAAACGTGACAATGATGCAGAGAGTTTACATCCAATGGTTTCACAATCCAAGAGGAAAAACTTACCTGTTCAGTTTCAGTTTGGTTCCTTCTGGGAATCTCAATACTGCCATGATGCGGTTGAAGAATGACCCAAGCAGGACGTGATTATGAAGAGGAGTAGTCATTATAATCATGTTTGTCTACCTGAAACGTTTTACTGATGAGTAAACATGGAAACTTACAAACTGCAGGGACTGAATGTAGCAGGCAAGAAGGAACAGAGAGGCGGGAAGGATCGATCCAATAAGGAAAAGAGGCGAATCAGCAGGGGGCAGAGAGAAAAGCAGAGGCGTGATGGGAAAGAAGACGGAAGGGAGGGAGAATAATGAAAATAACGAGGGACTGGGGAGCGAATAAGACACAGGAAGTAACCCAAATTTACAGAACCAGATAAGAAATGGAAAGAACTAAATATGAACAATAAGGAAAGAAACAGAAAGACCTACAGAACTCAAAGCTTTACCTCTTTGCTCAGAAATGACAATCTATGGAGACTACATATTTTCCTTTAGAGATGACTTCGCAAAGATGGATCATTCATAAAATGAGGATGATTACGGACAACCCTGAACATCCTCTTCATCAGACTGTCGTTCAGAGGCGTCTCCAGAATGGCTGTAAGACAGACCTCTAGAGGAGATCCTTTCTGCCTGCAGACATCAGCAGTTACTACTCTTTTTTATATAAACGTTGTATCTACAACAATTCGCTGAAGAAACCAGTGAGCAACACCAACTTTTCATTTCCCTTTGAGATTAATAAAGTATTGTACAGTTTAAATGTGAATTTATATTAAATAATTTCTTATTATTTTCATTTGGTAGGACAACAGTGATATTTTGTTAATATCTGTGGCAGACTGGTGTTTGACACAGTAAGATTTTTTTATATATTACTACATTACAGTATTGTACCCTGTCAGAAAAGCCCATTGAGGGTTTCAGGACAGCATGGCCGCTTCTTTCCTCAACACATCGACGCACAACCGCTCAGCGTTCTGCACGTTGAGATCCTTGGATGTTGTTGAGATCACCACGGAAAATCAGACAGGAAAGCAAACATCCATGCAGCCGTTTTTCTTTTCTGCTCACCCGGGGGCTGGTGCCTGTCTGCAGCGGTCGCTGGAAAAGAGGCGGGGTCCGCCCTGGACGGATCGCAGGTCCATCCAGCGCTGGATTGAAAGCAGACGAAGGGAATTTCAGTCTATTGTGAAACAATTTGATACCGATGGAAAGGAGACTCGTAGAGCCAGACAGTTTAAGATCTGCAGTTTGCAGGTGAAGCTTCATGGTTCATTTAATATCACACTTTCTGCATTTAGTTACAAACACGCACAATGAGGGTTATGTCTCATATTAATGTCTGTATTATTATGCATCCAACCACTCAGTTTAGAGGACAACTTTTTCCTTTAGCTAAGGACAAAAATGTCTGCAGAAAGTGTCGTGCACAACCTGCTGATGATGCAGATTTAGAACAAGAAGCCTCTGCTGGAAAAACAGCTGGAGAACTGTGTTTTGGTCGTTGTATTAGCTGGCACCCCTCACACACTCTACCCCCCCCCCACCACCTTTACAACAACGTTCCACAAACCTGTTCTGCTTTAATTCATCCCGCCGTGGACGCTCGTCTGTGTCAGTTTTACTGGGAACAGAAAACCGAGGCACATGTCCCACTGAGGGAGAATTCGCGTTTCGTCTTCTAGGAAAAGAAACAGGACAGAAAACTCAAAGGCGCTGTAGAATCGGTGCTGACTGAGTCCATGTTGTCCACTCCTGCCTGCTGGAGCTCCGTTTGTGTCCAGCTTTCATGATGTTGTTCCTTTATTGTGCCAGTCCAGTATAGGAAACCCACTCACACAGACCAATATCTTCTTTTTGACTCACACCACCCACTGGAGCTTTCTGTCATCAGAACCTTAAAACACCGGGCCGAGCATGTCCCTACTAAAACAGAAGGGAAGCACAAGGAACAGAAACACATCAGAGATGCCCTCCAAACCTGTGGGTACCCTAACTGGCCTTTTGTCAAATCAGCAAGAAAATCCAAAAGACCCGCTGCAGAACATAATGGTGAGAAGAATAAACGACAGAAACATCGTCATTCCAGATGTTGCTGGAGTCTCTGAGAAACTCAGGAGGATTTTCTCCAAACACAAAATCCCAGTACATTTCAAACCAAACAGGACCCTCAGACAGAGGCTGATGCATCCCAAGGACAAAACCCCCAAACCTAAGATGAGCGGAGTGGTGTATGCAGTTCAGTGCAGTGAGGAATGTTCTGATCTTTATATTGGAGAAACCAAACAACCTCTCCACAGACGCATGGCTCAACACAGGAGAGCTACCTCCTCAGATCAAGACTCTGCTGTCCACCTACACCTAAAGGACAAAGGACACTCTTTTGAGGACCAAAATGTTCACATTTTGGAGAAAGAAGACAGACGGTTTGAAAGGGGTGTAAAGGAAGCCATCTATGTTAAGAGAGAAAAACCAACCTTAAACAGAGGAGAAGGCCTTAGGTTCCAACTCTCAAAAACTTATAATAAACCTATGGTGTTGATTCCTTTCAATTTTCACCTTAATCCTCACCGGTGATCAAAACATCGCTCCTGTAAGCCAGGCCAAAAACGACTTTAATAACTCCCCATTGCAAAGGGGTGGATCAGTTTCGGGTTAATCTGCATGTTATCTAAGCCATAAAAAGGCCTCTGTTGGGCAATAATATAAAGTTTGGAACTACACACTGCTCCAGACATTTGAATTGAGAAAGCTTTCTGGATGGGAAGCAAAACATCTTCAAACTTCGGAAAAAAGTCCAGTTGTTTTTTTTGTTTTTTTTTTACTTTTTTTTTGAATGATCATGACCTGGATGACTGAGAATCTTCACCAGCATTTATTGTGACAGGACGTGTCAGTCTGGCGTCTGCAGAGACACATCCTCGTCTTCCTCGTCTTGCTCAGTCTCCTGTGCTGAAGTCGCAGCCCTCAGCCTGCTCTGCTGAACACATCTGTCAGCGTCTCAGTGAGTTTCTCGCCTCATCTGTAAAACTGAACGTCGCCTCTTTTTGTTCCTCTAAAAACATTCTGCAGATTAATACTCCCAACGTACAAAAAAAAAAAAAAGGCTTTCCTGGGGTAGAGCAGTGATGCCTGCGTCGAGGAAGGATTAACAGAGTGGGTTCGATGCATCAGATTTAGAAAAATGTGGATGCAGCTGGATTTACTGCAGCTTGGGTAACGGAGGAAGATGGAGTCTACGCCGGAGACGATAAATCTCAGGCTGCGCTCACCTCAGCGGTGATACATCAAATGTATTTTTACAGCCACACCGACAGAGCTGAATAAACTGTCTTCTTTCCTCTTTTTATTCACACTTTCTATACCAGCAGGACTAAAAGTAGCCATCAGGAAACATTAAATAGAAGAGCGTGCAGACTGAGCTGAGGGAAAGTTCTCAGACTCAGAAAAAGAAAACTCCAGGTTCTGCCAAGAGAATCTCAAAGTTTTCATGTTTGCTTTTGAATAATAAAAAAAACATGTTTTGCAAAGACTTAATACACAGCACTACAAGCATACAGCCCGATCTGAGGTACCGACATGTTTCTACGCATCCCATTATGGACAAAATGCAGGACAATCCCATCCAATATGCAGATTTTCTCCTATCTTGTCCATTTAAGGGTCAAATGTGGACATATCACTGCCTCGGATTGTACCGTGTCTTTAAATTGAGTCAGCCCACTACTTACACACTGCTTCAGTTCTTCTACAGGGTTAACCAGCAGTTTTATGGGAACGAGAGTATGGGTGAGGTCCAACACTGATGTTGGACACCTGGTCTACTCTGATTCATTGGACAGGTGTTCTGTTTGGAGGGAGCCGCTCATTTACAAACATCTGCAGCTGGAGTCTGCATGACTTGGTGCCCGACGTGATGATGACACCTGGAACCAGCAAATCTGAGTTAAAATGAAGTTTATTTTCCCATCTTTATGCATCCATCTGAGGATATGATTCGAAGGTTACGGCTTCGTCTTTAGCATCGATGCTCTACAGCTCACCCAGGAGGAATTCAGAAGGTTTTCAACCCAGAAAGGATAAATAGTCTCTCTTACCATCTGTCCTCTCGATCAGCTGGGCTCTGATAACCTTCAGTAGCTGGGATGCAGGAGGAGCGCCACGCTGACTCTTCATCTTATTTCTAAGACAAAGCCTGGTGGTGGTGAGGAAGCTAACGTCTGCTGTTCATATCCAGGATCTTGTTATTTGGGTAATGATCCGTGTTCAGGAGCCTCAGTGTGGATCAGAACACGATCCTGAGGCAGAGACTCACTAACCGCAGCGATGTGACGGGAGTTAGCAGCAGTGGCCTAAAACTTACAGGAGATGTCTTTGGTTTCAAACGCAGGTCATCGGACTCCTTAGATCCTTTTTTTCTGATTGGCTGAGACGTCTGTAGTTGTGCTTTTAAAAGTATGAAGTGAGATTCTTAAAGAGACAGTAATGTTTTAAAGTGTGCCTCTGTAGGGTATTTTATTTAATAAAAATAGGAGCTAGTGGCTATGATGTTGGCTTTTAGGACCAGATAATTATATGATTTCTTTAACGTTAAGACTGTGATGTCATCTTAGTTATTTATAAAAAAACATGATGCTGAAATAAATGAGACGTTTGAGTGTTCGTCACTTCAAGGGAACTATTCAGATGCATAAACCATATTGGACTGTATGCGCAACGTATGATGAAAATGTGAGCTAGAACACCACATATGGGATATAATTTAATCCGCAGTAAAAACCGAGCTGATCTGTTAATCCCCCGCTTCGTCGTGTCGCTGCTCCTGATAACACATTGGCAACATATTGGTGAACATCACACCTTTCATCGCAGCCGATGTGAAATCAGCCGCGGCATCGCAGCACCCCCCCCCCCCCCCCCCGCCTCCCCTTTTCACTGCATATCCAATTTACACCTGCAGCAACAGCCAGGCTGCCGTTCTGGCAGCTCTGCAGAAGACACTGTCAGACGGTAAAAAGGGAAAAGTGACGACGGTTTTCCTGCCAAATCGGCCCGTTTTCCAATGAATGCCTTTCTGCTGTGTAATCAGTCCCTTTTCCTGTTTGTCTACATGAAACGTTTTACTGTAACGAACATACAGAGCATATTCCTGCTGTGGAATCATTTTCAATGGAATTACTGTGAGAGGTTCCTGCAGGTAGGGATGAAATAGTTAATATGGTCAAATCTGCTGTGGTTAGTGCTAGTGTTTTAGAATAAAATTACCACAGCAGTGAAAAGCCCAGATCTACCAGACAGATGTAGAAGATGGTGTCCTAAAGGCACCAGCGTTTCAGTTTTGTTGTAATTTGGTTTTTCTAACTGTGCTAATGTGGGTGGGGGAGTCGTGGTTGGTAATAAAGCTGGTTAGCTGATCTCTGGTGGTTATTGTTGACGAGGGGAGACAGAAAAGCAGAATGTGGTGATCAAACAACCCTTCTCTAGCGTCTACTGTGCCTGGAGCATCAAACTGAACACGATGGTGGCAGCATGATGCTGTGGGGAGCGATAGAGTTATTATAATAACCCCTTATTGTCCTAGAAAAACCAACACAGAACACAAGTTACTTTTCTGCAGAGAAGGGCAGAAGAGCCAAACGGAGAATAGCACTCCATGAACATCTGGGCTCATCTCTGCCGGGCCACATCTGTCTTTCTGCCTTTATTATCGGACTTCAAAGAAGGGTCAGGAGGTGTCAGGAGATTTTACAACATACAAAGAGGGGTGCTGGTTTATTGGGGGTAGTGATCAGTCACCTGCATCATGCACAGCTGGATAAGGCAAGACATTTCCTTATCTAGCAGAACAATCCACACTGTTTAAAGTTAAAACAGCAGAAGTTAAAAATGTTTCTGTCTAAAGTAACCAAGCAGATTGCATCAAGTCTCTGACTTTCAGAATTCACCACAAAAGAACATTTAGCATTTACATGAACAAACTGGAGCCCTGCGACAGACTGGCGATCTGTCCAGGGTGAACCCCGCCTCTCGTCCATTGACATCTGGAGATAGGCACCAGCAACCCATCATGACCCCACAAGAGATAGACATGTTAGAAGATGGATGGATGAACAAACTGGAGTCTGTGCAACCATTAAGGCAATAACGTGAATTCACACTCTGTCAATCAATAATATATTAGGCCAGATGACTCTCACTGATCTTATTCCCCACACCTGATCCATATTTTTCATGGCTGTGATGCTAAATCTGACAAAAGATGATAAAGACATGGTGGAATGGTGCAAGAAATAGGAGGTAATCGTAACAAATATTGCCTTTTTTAAGCAACAGCATGTTATACATAGTATTATTGAAATATTAAAGATATTATTTTGCTGGTATCCTGAAGCCCCAGTTACAGTTGACAGAAGATAATCTCAATAAAGAGAATTCTGCAAGAAAAGCTTTTTTTTTTTTATTTCTAAAGCACAACGTACCGTTTTCCTCCCACTTCAAATTTTCTAAGATCCTAATAAAGAACACGCAACAAAATCTGCTCATAGCTCTTTAACTGATTTTGCATTTTGTCACTATGAAAGCAAAACGTTGACCATTTTTAAAGGAAAAAATCATCTTCAGCTTAGGTGCATAATTGTGAAGAGGAGGGAGTCCACAGCTGTCCTCCACGTCGCTCTTTTTGCAGACTTCTTCTTGTTTCTTTTTGCCATCTAAAAAGGTTTTCTAACTCTTCCAGATTTGCGTAGCACAGAAGTAATAGCTCTAGCTGTGGATCTCTGCAGCTCCTCCAGAGTAACATTTGCCCTCCTGGCTGCTTCTCTGATTAATGCTCTCCTTCCTCTCCTTGTCGGTTCAGGCGGACGTCGATGTCTCGGTAGGCCTGCAGATCTTTTTAACAGAGCTTTGTGAGATGTTCAAAGGTTGAGAAAGAGATTGTTCTAAAACCTAACCCTGCTGACGTTCTTGTTGGTTAGTCTTCATGACGCAGGTTGCTCTAGTTTGTGTTGGTTTGTCGGGTAACACAGAAGTCACCTAACAGGTTCTAAGGGGTACTAATCATTTTGAAGGGGAGAGCGTGCATAAATTGTGGGAATGAGTCACTTTTTTTTAAAGCAGACTCTTGAATGTTTGTCCTAAGTGCTGCTCAGTGATGAAAGTTGTCTTGTTTTTTTCACCAGAGACATGTTAGGAAACTAATGAGCTTTAATCAGGCTGATGAGAGGAGCTGTAAAACACGGCCTGGATCTGATGGCGTCTGGCCGGAACATTTTGTTTTAGTGCTGCTAATTGCTGAAACCCAACACCGTGTAAAGCCGGCTCTGTGTGCCGCTGAGCGCGTTCACAGACGGACCGGACCGCCGCGCGGTTATTCCACCTTCACCAGGCTTTTATGAAGAGGAACAAACCCAAAACTTTTGTTTGCTCGGAAGCCATAAAAGCTGACAGCCTGTCTGCAAACAGAACTATATGAGCTTTAGTTGGACTTACAACAAAGTCTGTCTGCAAACATCACCGGGCGATGAATTATTATTTGAGGCCATGCGTGTCATGTTGAATTTCAGCAGCACAGCTCTCAGACACAGGCGCTGCCTGTGGAGTGTCAGCAGATAACCGGGCGTGTGAAGCACAGTTAATCATTCACTGTCCTCTCCTGCGCCTCTGAGCCGCCGAATAAATCCCTTCATTTGGCAGTGGAGGTTTTTTTTTTCTGCAGCAGGAGGTTTTTGCTCTCGGCCGGCTGCTCCCTTCACATGTTTTCCTGCAGCTGTAATCAGATACTAAAAGCAGGTTTGGCCCCGACAGCCTCTACATCTGGCGACGCGGCTGCGTCTTCCCCTGGAATTCATCAATAAAACATGAGTACAGTCATTGTGCAGGAGGGTCACTGATAGAGCTGAAATATTTATCGAGCAGACACCCGGTGGGTGTTTGTGTCGCGCTACGAGGCGGATCTGGATGTCGGTGCTCTCTTTGATTTTTCGCCAGTTTAAACTGTTGATCCAATTATCCTGCAGGTTTAACTTTTGACGTTTGCACAATCGTTTACACCTCAGTCGTTCACTACACTGCGACGGAGCGGCAGGGCCATTGTAGGTAAAAGAAGAGTTATCCACCAAGGCCTGGGTTGATCAGACTTGACTCAGAGGCCAGTTTTTTTTATTTTTAATGTATGAAATCCTAATTGGAAAATAATCTACCTTCCTGCTGATAATTATAAACAAGATCAGCTAAAAGAACGCCAGACCAGGTGTACCTTCCATGAAGAGAAAAATGACAGAACAGAAAGTTAAAAGCTGAAATGACAACATTCATGCAAAACTGGAGAACTGTAGAGAACTCAGCAGAGTGAGAAAAATAGGCCCTGATGTCCTCCAGTAGCCTAAGCCTATAGCCGCATAACTATAGAGGTAGCTCAGGGTAACATGAGCCACTCTGACTATAAGCTTTGTCAAAAAGGAAAGTTTTAAGATTAGTCTTAAAAGTAGACGGGGTGTCTGCCTCACGGACCAAAACTGGGAGTTGGTTCCACAGGAGAGGAGCCTGATAGCTAAAGGATCTGCCTCCCATTCTACTTTTAGAGACTCTAGGAACCACCAGCAGACCTGCAGTCTGAGAGCGAAGTGCTCTGTTAGGAACATACGGGGTAATCAGAGCTCTGATATATGATGGAGCTTGATTATTAAGGGCTTTATACGTTAGAAGAAGAATTTTAAATTAAAAGTTATTTATCGACAAAGAGATGAAGCTATTAGAGTTGGGACTTTAATGCCTTATTTTATAAAAAAAAAAATGTTTTATTGTTTATAGTCCCAGAGAGAGGAAATATGTCTCTCCTTTTAACCCTAACCCCCCCATTGAGTGGGGTGCTGCTTTGCTTAGGGACGCAGAGTGACAGACTGAGTTTTGAGCCAGCAACCTTTGCAGCCTCTAAGGTGCCGGGTTCTCTAATCACTAGTCCACTGCTCCCATATGTCATGTTTTTCTGTGTTCATTTCTGGCCCCTCTGCATTGTGTAGCATTGCGTAAATTGGAGGGTAAAAAAAAGCACAGTCACTTGTTGCTATGGTTATTCCCGCCAGTTTTGGGTAACGGTGGGAAAAGCGGCAGATCCCGTCAACAGTTTTTTCCTGAGCGACGAGCAGCAGAACCCGTTAAATGGACTGAACGGAGCTGTTCCAGTAACGCTGACCACTAAAAGCACTTTAAACTGGAGCCACATCCATCCAGTCCTGCTCACAAACGACCATTTATACGCAGATCGGTGAGCAGTCTGGGATTAAGTGCCTCGCCCTGGGGCACATCAACATGTGGCAGGAAGGAGCTGGAATTAAACCCACAACCTTAGAGACGAGTACTCTCATTACTGGACACAAATGGAGAAATGTGGCTACAATGGGGAGGGGAGCAGAGTTTGGTGTGCAGGCTCTGTACTCTGGTGGGAACGGGCAGAAACTACATGTCGGGTGAAAGTAGAGGATATTACCTTCGTCTGACCTATGAACTGCAGCAGAGGGGCGTGGGGGGGGGACTGTGGCCAGCAGAGTAGCTTAAATCAAAAGGTTTTTAAATGGGGGTCAAATCCTTAGTAAAATCTGTTATTCCAACGGCAGGAATTAAACAAAATATACACTAAATGCTAAATGTATCAGTGGTTTTAAATGCGTTTTTTCTCCTTATAAGTATTATAAGCAAAAATAATCTAGATTATCTGTTATCGGCATAGAGCATAGCAGTTGATTAGCAGGTACTCTGAATGGTTGCAGCTTTAAAACAGCGCGTCCTTAATGAGCTACTCTTCAGTTATCAAGCCACAGTTTTTATTTGTTTGCTTTTTGCTATCAGGAATAACTTCAGGCCGATTTGCCTCATTGGATTTACTTCATTCTGCACAAAGCTGGAAAACTCTGCTCACTCTGCTGCTTTCCCTCACATCAAATCACAGGAACTACATGAAGGAAAGTTGTTTTTTTTCTTTAAACCAGAACCTTTTAAAACTCACACACCAAAAACCTGCTCGTGCCTGTTCTAAATAATAAAGCAAATAACCTCTTTTCAAAGGTGTAACCCTTGCTTGGTGAAGGAGCCTTCAGGAGGAGAGGCTTGACTTGATGAAACAGTTTTAATTTCTTTTAAAAAACAATTTTTAACCAATCCTTTATTTGCATCGCTGCTGCTGCAGCCATGTAGGATGAAGACGCTCCTCCTGCGGATCCTGGAGCTGTGCTGCAGGATTGCTCCTCTAAGCGTGACACATGGACATTTACACGGAGCCATCTTTCCCCGCGTCTCCTCCCCGGAGGCTCCTCGCTGCATCTCTCAGAGCCTCCCGGTGCATTACCGGGCGCTACTGTGTGTTATTGTGGATCTCTCCCAGGACGCCATCAGCGCTGATTTAATTTCTTAGATGCCCCCCCCCTGAAGGCCTGCGCTCCTCCCACGGAGACGAAACGGAAAAGCCCATAAGCTGCAGCAGCTGTGGCGGCATCCGCGATGTTTTGGAAAAGATCAGCGCCGGTTGGCCATAAAGGGCAGCAGCATGGAGATCGCCGGTGCACTCATTAGGGGGAAATGCCAGTGATGTGAATGTTTTTAACAAGGCCTCATTAAAAGCGGTAAGCCAGGAAGAGGCTTGTCAACAGCTGCATGGAAAATAATTAGGAAGGGTTAATAATAGTAATTATTATGGAGCTGCTTTGAATTCAAACCGAGCTGGAGTAGTGGCATTCTGTGTGACAGCATATAATAGCATATTTGTTTGGCGAGTTCCATTCGAGAGCTGTGCAGGCCGTTTTCATTGATGAAATACAATTGCTTGGTTAATATTTTCATAAATATATATTTTGTGTCCCAAATCGGGAATAACTCGGCACTGCCTCCGTTTCTATAACACTTCATTCTTCCTGAGTAACTCTAAATATTCAGGCAGGGTCAAACAAGAAAATTGAAAAGCACAAATGACTGACCAGATTCTTTATATTCAGTCTGTCCTTTGTAAGAGTATAATACAAATATCCTTTATTGTGCCTTGGAGGGGATAAGAAAGGGTATTGCAGGGCTGCAGCCCCTACAACCCTGCAAGGATGAGAGGGACGACGGATGGCTCAAGAATAAAGAATGTGTTACCATAATGACATTTTGGATGAGACAGACACCGGCTCAGAATGCACACAGATTACATATAACATGCAGACACCAGGCATCATCTTTCTAAACCTTTTCTTCTCTAATCGGTTGATTGAACTGACAGACAACACTTCCTGAGAAGCTTAAAGCGCACAAACAGTCCTTAGCATCGAGTAGGACTCACTTTCGGGTAAAAAAATCAGATGACAGTCCCTTAACACACAGTCACTGTGCAGCTCTATGAGTGTTTCATGAATGCTCCTTTGTTTGCACACGGTAAAATACTGTGTAATCAATTTTGATCTTCAAGTTACAGAACTGTGCAATTTGCGTGGATGTCCAAACAGACGTTTGCAGAGAAACTGAAGTGTGCAAATAGACACTGGAATGTGAGAGACAGTGTAAATTCTTTAGACTAGAAGTAGCTAAGGAATATATGTCACCTCAGTCTAAAAATGCATCATAAAGAGGAAAAAAACACATATAAATCACACAAAATATACATCACATTTATTTAGACATTTATTTCACATAATCCAAGACTAAAAACGGACATTTAATCTGATAATCAGATCCACAACAGGCTGCATCACAGGGAACATACCTGGGAGGCTGAATGGGGTAAATTAGCACAACAAGCCAACAACTCTAACCAGCAAGTTAGCGCCAAGGTTGTCGCCAGCGCATATAAGCGTAATGGGCAATTATGCAGAAAGTTGTCAAAATTACGCTGAAATTTGACCGTGAGCGTAACCGTGCTACGTGCTAAGCTAACAGTATGACACGCATGTTTGAGAGCAACATATAAAAGGTCAAATAAAGCTCTTGAACGTGCATCAGAAAAAATTGTAAACCACTCGGTCAACATAAGCTAACCCAAGCTGGTATTAGCTTCACGGAAAACCCAAATTACGGGATTCTGTCGAGGTCTGGGCTCCCCTTCAAGCTGCACCATGCAACGCTCCACTGTGTGAATGCATTATGAAACAGCGAACCAACATACAAGCATCTGTTCACTCTTTGTGTTTTCTATAAGTTAGGGTGACCATATTTTCATTTGGGAAAACCAGGACACCTCGGAGCGGGGGGGGGGGGGGGGGGGGGGTGAAGAGACAAGCGCGGCCGACAAGCGCGGGGGAGGACTTGATCATCAAATCGTCTCCCTTTATCATACCTACATAACCTACAGTACTGCGTTCTGCAGAAATAAGCCAAACGTAACCTCTAAAACAAGCACCATGCTCGATCAAAGTAGACGTCACCTCACCTCAAAGATTCTTTCATTCTGCATGAGTAAATTCACATGAAGTCTTCCCTGACTGCTAAACATGCAGTTCGCTGACAAGCAGCAGGTTTATGAAAACCGTGCTGTGCTATAGGCTCTCCTCCTCACGGCTGATTCCATGATTGTAACATACACAGAAATAGTAGGTGAAAACGTAAATTCTGGCATTTCCCAGCAGGTCGTAGCAAGAGTCAGCCCTCAGACACTCCAGCTAGTAGAAGAGGAGCGTGGTGGTTGGCACCAAACACATCCTGGTCTCTGTATTCTTAGCAGTAAGCATGGGGAGCACACTCAGCACACACCAATGCCTCACTAACGGCACAAGTAGAAAAGCAATAGAAAAGCCGTCCCCAGGCGCAACTGACAGATGGATGAATCACGTTTTTCTATATGGAGCTTGCATGCCCCGCTTTCTAAAGCATTATATCGAGAACTGCCACTGTACATGAGTTTACACTTTGTCGAACATGGTCCATAGTTTCCTACATTACCCTCTGTCTGGAAAAAAACAACCTTCGAAACGGGCCAAAGTTTGCAAAGTCCAATATAAATAATTTGAATTAATTGAAAAAGCCTATCTGTAGCTTCATATTAAAAACCTGATCACAATCAACCATTTCAGGCAATATTCTTAAGCAACATCAGGAGCATTGTTTGTAGAAACACTAACGACATTTTGCTGAAATCTAGTAAAACCTGAGATGTCAGGACGAAGAGGAAGCTGGAGACCCCAGAGAGAACACATACATGCACAGGGAGAACATGCAAACGCCACGCCGAAAGACCCCAGGGCAGGATTTGAACCCAGAATAAACTCTTTACGTATAAAATCCAGGAATGTTTTTTCTTCTTTTTCCTGATAAAATTGACATTACCACCATTTGACTGGGCTTAATGGCTTCAACAGCTATACGGAATAAAGGTGAGTTACAATTAACCCGGCACGCAACACCAATCCTTGCTGTATTTGTGCATTACCAAACACACGAGAATCCATCTTCAACTGTTTGTGACCGAACCTAAAACGGTTTGGCCCAAACATGTTGTAGTATCGTGGTTTAAGGCGGGACGTAGCAGCCGTGACGAAGCGAGAACTGCCGAGCCCACAGCTGATTTAAAACTATAGTTACTAATCCTATTCAGAAAAAACTTTCTGTAATACTAGGTAAGATGGTCCTTCCATCCTGACAGCAGTAAATAAATGACGTATTCACAAAAAAATGTTTTCTGTGGGAGCTACAGGCCTATAAAAACTCTAACCTCGGTCCAAAGGACAGAGATTTGACAGAGTTTTGCTCCTGCTCTCACCCTCCTTTCTCCATCAAATTCTGGGGTTATTACTTTATTTACTGGTTGTCCCACATTCCATCATTCTGACACGCTCACGTAACGCCAGCGTCCGTGCTCGTTCTTTGTTAGTTTCCGCTTGCTGGCTGCGCATGCGCACTTCTAGTGTTTATGTATCCGGTTAGCTGAGTAGCTAGGTTAGCGGTTAGCTTAGCATTTAGCCTTCATTGCTCTCTCCGTAGATTTTAAACATGGCTGAGAGTCACAAGAAGCGAACCGCGTTCATGTTCATGTGAAGAAGAGGAAGGCCTGAGTAGAAAGAAATAAGACCAGAGTGGATTTGGGAGATTTTTAAGACGTGATCCCCTTGAAGAGCAGAAGAGCGAGGTAAAACAGTCTTGTGCTTGCACAATTATTCAAAACAGGACTTTGAGGAAACATCCAGAAAAATCAAAGACCCTAGCTTTCTTCTTTGAAAGAAGAACAGCAAGAAGTGCCTTGACTAGCTTAACTTGTTGTGGTTTCTAATTATGTGTGTTTCTTACGTTTTCATTTGATACCATGATTGGCTAAAACCAACCTTTTGTGGGCGGGCACTAGGCGTCGCTTTTGCCCAATCAGCTGCTGAATGTTTCTCCTTTCCCCAAACGGATTCAATGGGAGCAGTCCCAGGTTGATAATGTGCAGAACTAGAGAACTAGAGTTTTAAGTTGCAATAATTTTCACAAAAAAATATCTGTTTTGGGCCACTGGACACGTCTCAGCAGGACTGGCATCATTACTGTCACTCGTATAACTGTCTCTGAAACGCGTGGGAAGCAATAGTGTCACTAACAGAGAAAATAAAGAAATTCAGACGTAAACTGAAGATCTGGTTCTCAGATATGCATGAAGAAAACCTCCCCTCTTTGGACTCAGAGGGATATTGTGTTCATGCAGTAAAATGACAACACAGAGATTTTCATTAATTACGTTTGCTTTTTTAATATTTAACATTCTGTTGCACAGTTAATATTAGCAAAACGACTCCCTCCGTGTCCACAGGTGCAGAGCAATACGGACAGCAGGGGAAAAAACCCCGCGATGAAATGTCAACTAGCTCTCCGTGAAGCATCATGCTGTTGAGAGCAGCAGAAATCAGAAAATCCCTCTTCATGCTCTATTTTTCCCACTTGAAATGTGCTCTTAGTGCAGCAGTTTCACCGCAGAGCCAAAGACGAGCCGAGCGCTCGAGTGCTTCTCGCTCTCTGATGGAGGACAGCGAACTGTCTGTTTGAGGTTTTTATCTACTGTGACACGATTCTGCCTCCAGTCCAACAGCGAAAGTACTTTCCCCTTCCTGGAAAAAAATAAAAAATAAAAAAAATCAGACATAACCAGAAGGGGTGGAATGAAACCTTGTTTGATCAACATCACTTTGATCTGATTCATGCTAATCAGCCTCATGTGAACCGTTAAGAAAAACATCCAGTCTATAATTTCAGATTTAGCAGAGGGTTTTTTTTTTAATGGGCTAAATAAAGTCCTTCTCTCGTATTAAAGTAGCTAAAATCAGACATTAACTTAAAGTGCTGTAGCCGGTTTCGTCTCGCTGAGTCGCTCCACTTTGTCCAATTTAAACTTGTTGCAGTATTGCTGTTCATATAATTCATAATGTTCGACTTGATCTGCTTTGCACCAACTGATAAGTGCAATGCATAATGTTCTTATGTTAAAGCGACATGTGATGGAGGGTGAGGGTAGAATAAAACTGTAGGATGACTGCCTCTAAGTCTACCTGAAAAAAAAGGGGTTCACATATTTTATTGGTTTGATTCCTGATGACAATATATTGTTTTTTTTATCCCTTTAGATCCTGTAGATTGACATAAATCCATTATAAGATCGATGTTTGCCCCGAGCGTATTCTCCTGGGTTCTTGTGCTTTATGTGGAAAAATGAAAACAATCTTTTTATAGAAACAGAAACAAACGGAGGGCAGCAGATGCTCCGGACCTGTTCAGACTTGTCAGTGAGTGTAATTACTCCCCCATCCTCAATGAGGAGCGAGCATAAACACAGGTATTCTTCAGGGAGCATCACTTTTGGTGTTGAAGCCAGTAATGAAGCCAGTCAGGCTGCCACGGTGTGTGTGAGGTGCAACCAGAGGACTGTTTCCATCTGTGAGCTGAACTCTCGGCTAACCTGCTTTAACATTTGCATCATGTGAAGCTCCAGCAGGCAGGAGGAAGCCCGGCGCCGGTGAAATCCCTCGTGTTGCACAGCATTGCATCAGCTCAGCCCATCAGAAGGCTTTAACATGCTGAGCTGCTCTTTACTGAGCGCGCTCACGGCTGATGAAAGCCCTCCGTCTTCATACAGTCATCGCTCAAAGAACCGAGGCGGGCAGCCTTGTTTTTCTGAGTCACTTCTGTGTTTTATTCAAATGTGACACACGTGTTTCCTTCAGCCTCCGAGGAATCTGACAAGCACACATGTTTATTTACAAAAGAAAGCAGATCTATCTATCTATCTATCTATCTATCTATCTATCTATCTATCTATCTATCTATCTATCTATCTATCTATCTATCTATCTATCTATCTATCTATCTATCTATCTATCTATCTATCTATCTATCTATCTATCTATCTATCTATCTATCTATCTATCTATATTTGTGAAATAATGATCTCAGTAGTAAGAAAATGCATGAAATATGGACCAATTGTGCAGTGAATGGAGACAGAACCTTACTTCTCAGTTAGTGATGACTTTGAGGACAAAGTGTGAAAATTGCCTGAACACGACTGGATTGAAGGGAACTGAACTGAATTCGGTCTAGTTATTTATTGCCGGTGCTATTTTTACAGGGAAACATATATTAATCAAATTAGATTGTCAGATTGAAAGTCAGGTACTTGCACTCTAGTATGATTCTAGTTTTTTGGAAAGGACATTGGTGGATAAACCTTTTTGCTGCAGGTACCTCAACCTCAGTCTCCCAGTGGTCAAAGACAGGGGGTGAAAGCCATGACAAAGTTTGAAGGAGAAGGAACCATAGAGATTGATTGACTGCTCCGCCCAATGTAGGTAATAAAGTAAGAAAGATGGTTGAGTGGAGGTAAATCATCAGAAAACATCTTAATCGTTGGTTGGACCACTCTGTCTGACCATTCCTTTGCAGGAATGGGAAGCTCCAATCAGAGGGCAGAAAGCCTTCCAGAACCTGGTGGTGAATTGAGGCCTCCTGTCTTTGGGGAAACAATGTAGCCAGACAGCGCTTTCTAAACGTAGTTTGGCAGTTCATTTGGTAGAAGGAAGGCCCCATAAAGCCACCAGAAGCACTGCTTTGGAGAACAGATCCACAATGGTGAGGATGGTGTAGAGAACGTCAACAAACGGGAGACTGGTAACACTATCAAGCCTGACATGGGGCCAGAGATGTCTAGGAACAGGCAGAGGCTGAAGATCCAATGCAGATGGTTGGATGCAGGACTTGGACTACACCCAACCTTCTTAGACAGTCCTGCCTGAGCCAGGGTGCCCTGATAGGGGTGAGGGATGTGCCCAGAGCAAAGAATCCTGATGAAACCGGGAGGAAACATAACGACAACCAGCAGGAGTTTTTGGAGGAGTTACTGGTTCAGCGGACAGAGCAACATGGATGGAGTCTCCTAATGGCCACTGAAGGTGTGCCACAACACAATCGGTAGATAGTATAGGCTCATAGTTAAAAGGGGGTAAAGATGGCAATGCTGGTGGTGTAGGGGTAGAGTGCACAGCATACATACAGAGGCCTTGTTCCTCGACACGGTTGATCCGGGTTTGACTCTGGGTTGTGGACCTCTTGGAACCCGGACGATATGCAAGATGAAAATTGTAGGACTCAAAAAAAGAGCCCAATAAGCCCAGACAGGCTTATTGGGCTCTTTTTTTGTGTGGTTGAATGTAAATTAGATTGGTCCAGATCAGGACTCAAAGGAGCCAGTGCCACCACTCCTCCATGGCTCACATGATGGCCAGCAGCTTCTAGTCCTTGACATCCTATTTCTACTGAGTAGGGGAGAACTTCCTTGAGAAGTAGCACCGTGGGAGAAGTTTCCCATCTGGACTTAGTTTAGTGAGTATAGCACCAGCGCCCACATCAGATGCATCTACTTCTACTGCAAAAGGTTTAGCAGGACCAGGATGGAGCAAGAACAAAAAAACAAAATAAGATACTGGAACATTTGCACGGCTTCTGAAATGTTTTTACTGGTCAGCAGGGCAACAAATGTCAAAAGTCTCAAACGAAGCGCTGGTCAAAATTGGTGAACCCCGAAAAGCTTTGCCGCTGTTTGAGTCTAGTGGGTTGAGGCCAAGGAGCAACTGCAGCTGTGGCTAAACCTTTGCACACAGGATGGTGGTGGAGCGCTGTTGGAAGGCACATTTCTCCTGTTTACAGAATAACATTATGTTATGTTACTGCCATAATTGATAATATCTTCACTGCACCCTTTGGTACAAACCAGAAAAGGTTGGAGACTCGCAAAATGTAGGTGATGGTGTGGAAAATTTGTTTTAGTGGTGACTTCTTTATTGTCGATCACTCGGACAGCTAGAAGGGGGAGTGGACGGCAATGCAAGAGATTATACATATAAATTTTTCTTTTAAACACTATGTCACTTTACAACCACGTTGAGCAACATCCCTGCATTAAATATCTGTTAGCACAAATTGGCTTGGTATACGCCAACTCTCTGTTGTGAGAAAGCAAAATGAGGTTAAGGTGAGGAACATTTTCTAGAAGGTACACACCGCTTAATCTGTAAATTTAGATGGTTTAATCTGGTAGTTAAAGTAAATGCAAAGTTCCAGGCATATGACTCAGTGCTATTCTTTACAATATCATTGTTTCATCCCTGGATACTAAAAGGTTTGTGACACCATGGTCGTTTAGTGGAAACAAGTTAATTGTATGGGAAGGTGTGTCTGGCAACCGGTCAATTAAAAATGTGAAGGTCAAAGGAAATGCAAAGCTCTCCATTCTGTTGTTTCATGGCTACATTACCCAATGAGGGACACCTCTAAGTTTTAGCAAACATGTAAAATGTAGAAATCGGTCCTGGTAGGCTTGAGCGCAGACTAATAAATCACATGGATTAGTCACTAGCAGAATTCCTGCAGAAATGGACCCAGGCGTCTTGGAGCAGGAGCACACCAGCCTCTGAGGACCACGTATGCCCACCCCTCGCCTGGACACCTGAGTCCACTGCTCATAATCTGCAACTCATCATCGTTCATCATCGTTTTTTTGTAGAAAACCTTAAATTGTGGAATCTTGCTATACATTTTAATCGGATTCATTCTTTGTGGACAGAAACTGGCAACAAAACAAACAAGAACTCAGACTCTAGTACAGGTGGTTGGATGCTAAAACATCTTTGATCCTAGCATGAAGATGTTCTGCCTGATTGCCTTTCTGAAGCTGAATCACAGAACAAACATGCTAATAAATGTTTTTCCAGCGTGTCCTGCAGACAGGATGTTGGGTGGTATAATATGTTGGAGCGCGTGAGGGAGGCGCTGTGCTCACTTTGCTTTACAATAATCACTGACCTGCTTGTTCATTTGTCTCCGTGCTCACGTCAGATCTGGTTTCAGATGTTCTCATCATGGCTCGTCGAATCGTCGGCGAGGATGAAGGCTTGTCAGTGACGTCACGCTCACTTCAGACATAAATTCTTAATTAGATCTTGACACTCTTTTGCTCGGTGTGTGATCCAAACGTGGCACACCTGCAGGGCTTTGGTGTTTTTTGTTTTTTTTTGTGTGTTGTGCTTTTGACTGAGCACCCTGAGGTGAGCTCGGGGCCAAATGGACAAATGTTGAAGGTTATAATTGGGATGGGAAACTTTCCCTCCTCTACGTGATTCTTACCAGGCAGGAACA
Source organism: Fundulus heteroclitus (assembly GCF_011125445.2). Lineage (NCBI taxonomy): Eukaryota > Metazoa > Chordata > Actinopteri > Cyprinodontiformes > Fundulidae > Fundulus > Fundulus heteroclitus. The sequence goes on along the minus strand of NW_023396835.1, from coordinate 1,633,806 downwards.
ACAACTGATTCACTGCAGACGCAGCCCAAGATGTGAGAAAAGCAGCTCCCAGCTCCCGCTTCTGCTCTGAGAGGAGAAATACATTGTGAGCTTTTTGAATAATTTATGTTGGAGTGAAGAAACTCAGACAGATGAGTCATTGTGAACTAAAACCAGAGCTGACAGATAGCAGGACTCCCCCTCACTGGATTCTTTTTTTATTTATTTAATGATGACATCAGAGTGACGCGTTCTCATGTACGTCTCTTACCGCTGCTTTTGACTTATGGATGATTTATTTCCTTTTTAGACACCCTTAATAGAATATGTATGACAGTGTGTTACTGGATTAGGAAGTCAAATAGAGATTCAGTAACTAATGCGGATACAGGATGGCATCTAGTTCTCTTCATCCAGATGTTAGGTTTGATAATATGTCTCTGCTAAACAGTGGCTAAAGTGAAAATGGCAGCAAAAAATGAGAATGTGATAAATGTGATGATGTTCTACACATCCTGCACAGTTTTAGTGAAAAAAAACAACAACTAATTTGACAGGAGAACAAATACAGAGTTCTCGCCCGCCGTCGGTTCCAGAGAGACTGATGAACCAGAGAGGAAGTTCAGGTGTCCTAGGATGATTATTCTGTCATTTCCTCATATGCATCATGCAGCTAAACCACCATTTGCAAAGAAGATCAAACTGTACATACTAGGTATCAGTTGGGAGACTCGGGGAAGGCAGTCAGCAGTAAAATCTGGGGTGAAATGAATAAAAAGAGAAGATTCAGTAACACTGAAAGAGCTGCAGGTGTGATCTTCATGTTGCAGCATCGTCTGGACTAATCCCATTTCTTCCAAAGTAAACAACCAGGTGTCGCTTATAAAGGGTGACCAAATTTGATTTGAAAAAATCAAATATGGTCGAGGACGCTTTAATGTTTAAGCTATGATCTTTTGTTTACTTAAGAAAGACTCCTAATTTTGACATTGAACTCTGTCTTCACTGAGTGGTTAGGAGGAATAGTTAAATAACAAAGTTCAGATAAGCTTCCGTAAGTCAACAGGTGCAAAAGTGTCTCTTAAATATCTGGAATTAAATCATAAAAAAAAAATGACTCTTCTGTATTGGAACATTATACTACAACAATAATAGCTTCCTGGAGGTGTTCACACCTTTCACTACAGCAGGTTTTCTATCTCAACCCATTTAAAATAACTCCTGTCACCAATCTGACATTAAAAGTGCATAACAGCATCGGTAGTTCTGTTGATGTTAGGTACCCTGTTTTCCTGGTGATACCTCACCCTGTAAGTGAGTAACATCCTCTTTAAGTCCCTGTGGTGGTAATCTAATATTTATGAGAAGATTGAGGGGTCTGTCATCGCCCCCTAGTGCAGTGGCTCTCAAACAGTGGGGCGCGGCCCGCCTAGGAGGCGTGAAGGATTGACAAGGAGGCCCATGAATAGCTTTGCCTTTTTTCCTTCTTTTTTAGACCGTTTGGTATTCAAACTCCTCAGAGTAACGTGTAGGATGTTCTCCTTTCACTCCACTACGGGCCTCTACGATTTGTTACATTACATTTATTTGGGCAGATTGGCTGAAACTGGAAGTGGTTCTTTCCTAAAAGCCTCTAGAAATCTACGTAAATCCATCAGATTACTTTTCAATTACATTTTGATACATTGTCCAACACGGTGAGTTAATTTTGAACATTGTAAACAGCTTGGAAAGTTGTTGCTTTGGTAAAACATTCTGTGGTTTCATGGTTATTCTGTACATTAGCATCTAGTTAGCCCTATGCTAGTTAGCCCTATGCTAGCTGTGTTAAACAGTGTGGTTTGAAACTGACGTTATCTGTAATCAAGAAATAAAGCATTTGTGGTTAAAATGTCTGACTTAAATCCAGCATAACTTTGGTTATAAGTTTACCTGATTTACTGTGAATTTGTGTTTATTGAGGACTATCGATTACTAAAGATTGATAACATGTATGAAGTCACTGGGTAATAAACAATTAGTACAACCAGAACTGGTTTATATTATTCATAGCTTCACTGCATTGGTAACATAGCAATGAAAATTTGAATAATATTAATAAAGTCCTGAAACAGTATAAAACTTGATCTGACCCAGAGGCGGTCTTGCAGCTCTGTTCTTGTTCTGGCGGTAAGACGAGCAGCTGTACAGCAGCCTAACGTAAGACCACTGGCATCAATAACAGTCTAACCAAGTCTGCTTATTATCAGTGACGTCTGGCCTGTTTTTTTAACTCTTGTAAATTTGGTGAGTTGCAGGTTGCGGTTTATTGGGATATTATTTGGCCAACAAACTATGCCATTAGTTCAAGAGCTATAAATAGACCCGCTCCCGCTGTGCTACAGACAGATAGCCGGTGACTCCGGCCACTAGCCGTCTGAATACACACATCTTTCTATATCACCTCCTCCTTGTTCCCCTGTCTCTTCTGAATAAACAAGAGTTTTGTTTAAGCTGATCACGTCACGTCAGATCTTGGATTTTAGGGAATTTACAACAGTGCTATTTTCAAAACGTCCTGTAGGGGGAGCACAACTCAAAAATTACTGACTATGGCAATACTGTTGATCATTCTGTCCTTCTGTCTCTAACTCTCACGTTGGTATCCATGGCTCAGCGCATAAATGTTTTACCCGGGGTTTCCGCTACATAAAGCTGGATATAAACATAATAAATAAAGTTTTTGATCTAGTTGCTTTTTTCTCTGAAACTTGCACTAATTACCTGAATCAGCCCCGACAACACAAGGGGGCGCACTGGAGCGCTGCCCCCTCAAAAATAAAATAATAAATATGCAAACAGTAGCAGTGGCACTTTTTTCAATGATACATAGCAGTTAAAAAAATAAATTAAATTAAAAGTAGTCTGCGCCCATCAGTGGCGTATAGAGAGATATCAGTTATATCTCTCTGCTTTCAATTATCTATCATATCTCTGTGTGCAGCTGCAGGAAGGTTCGGGAGGACTCCCAACTGGCCGGTCATTTCAGGCCGAACCAGTCGGTGGTCCAACTGTTTCCCCTCCTTTCTACCCAATAATAAAATGCAGCCACAGTTCAAAGCCGCCCTACCGAAGTTATAAGAGTTCTCAGTATTATTTTGGTTGTTGGCTGTTGCAAACGTGCATTTAATGCTTTAAGATTGTGCGTCATGTAAATGCAAACTCAGAACATACTTGCAATAGTGTGTAATGATTTGAAATGTAGTATTATTTCTGGAAAATTAAGTCTAATCAATGTGACACATTGCGACACAGTTTTTCTTCTTTTTTTCAAATTTTAATAGAGTTATGGACTTGCCTCCTCACTGTACTCGACACTCCCCCTCTTGTCAATGTGTGTTCCTCTGATTAGTATGTTTCTGGTAAAATTAGGTGTACACAGTGTAGATTCAGGCAATATATACATATTTATACATTATTCCACAGAGAAATGTTAATGTATGCTGCATTTTAATGACATTTTAACGATAGTGACCCTATCCTAGAAGAAAGCCTGAGTCCTTTCTGGCAGACAGGTCTTTCACAGTCATGATTAAAAAGGTATCTTCCTCCAGTGCTCCTCTGTCATGTGGGGTGCCACAGGGTGTCATTCTTAGATCCCTCCTTTTTTCTCTCCACCTGCTGCCATTTGGAGCAATTAGAACTCAGCAACACTCCCTTCTGGATGGTATCTCTGCATTAAAACAGGATTTCCTGTTTTTAAAGGAACAAAAGGCTGCATACATCTTATTCAGTGAGAATGCCATCATAGACATCAATGCTCTGAATTTTGAGTTAAGTAGCACTGTAAGAAATCTAGGGGGGGATTTTTGACAAGGGTTTTAAATTCAACAAACAAGTCGATTGACTTGTTAAATCAACCTTTTGTCTTTTGGCCAGTTTTGCCTTTTTTAAACCGAGCTGATCCTGATAAAGCTATACATGATTTTATCAGCTCAGGAATTTATTACTGTAGTTCTCTTTGTGTCTCACAGTCGTCCCTCTGTGTCTTTTAACCGATACCTCCAGATGTGTCAGCATCACTCCTATTTAGTGGTTTTAGCTGTTCCTCCACTGGCTGCCTATCCATTTTACAATAGATTTAAATTGTATTGCTTTTTTTTAAACCTCCTAATGGTCTGGCCCCGCCCTACGTTTCTGATTTACTACGTTTCTGAGTGTGTGGAAGACCCTGGAGGTCGTTGTACCAGTTCCTCTTGGATGTTCCTTCTCAGTCACAACCAATTCAGAGTTTGAATCTTTTTAAATCCAAGTTTAAGAGGTTATCAGACAGGAAGGATTTTTTTTATACTGAATAGCGTGTAGCATTTTATTCCAGATTTCTAAAGTTTATTTATTCTTCTATCTGTTTAATAGGTTTTATCTATTTTTGAATCATTTTTTATTTCATTGTAAAGCACTTTGGCTGACTGGTTGGCTGTTGTAAAGGACAAAATGGATGATTTCCTCATTTTAAATGTGTTAACGAGATAGCAAATCTCCTTTCTAAGAGACTGGACCCTGAGAACGTGAATGTCCAACATGAGCCGGAATGAAAACAGTTTCATGTGAGTTTTTTTCTGTGTTTCAGGTCGCTGCTCAGGCTGTGCTCTTCATGTGCATGAACACTGCCGGGATATTCATCAGCTACCTGTCGGATCGGGCTCAGCGGCAGGCCTTCCTGGAGACCCGGCGCTGCATCGAAGCTCGCCTGAGACTGGAGACAGAGAACCAGAGACAGGTGAGTGGACCATGGAGGGCAAAACTCAGGTCAACATGATGCTAAAGCTGATCAGAAGTGCATCATTCATGCCTGAACAGCAGAAACCTGCCAGGGACAGGCAGATTAAAACTAAAAGTTAACAGGAGGGTCTCACAGTTCAGACTCTGAGGCAGAGGCTGGTTGGATCGTCCATTATTCATCAAAGGCAAAAGGTTAGGAGTGAAACAAGAGGTACGAATCTGAGAGAACAATCTGGAAAGTAGAAGCAGCTCAGTCCAAACTACAGCTGACAGGTTTCACTTTAATCAATGCTTATGAGATCGCACACAGAACCGAAAGCTCAACCAACACTGAGTGGATCCGGTTAGCAGAAACTGGCAGCGAGTGACGGCAGGAAGGCAGCATGAACAGGTGATACAGCAGACAGGTGACCATCACACCACAGCGATGGCTCCAGAGCCGCCTTCACTTCAACATTTATTAAAAAAAACATCCCTGTGGTGCACATGAGCGCATCCACCACATCTTTAAATAACTTTCATTTTTAATAATCGTTAACTGAAAGCAGCTCTCTCTGGAGACAATAAGCATGTGATTGGGTCAGCGAGATGTCTACAGGTGTGTTTGTGTTATTTTTTTATCATTCAGTCATACATTTGGACCTGAGCTGAGGCGGGTGAGGCCTGCAGAACTGTAGATGTTATTTGGGGATCCTTGATGAGCTGTTGGAGTCATTCTGGTGGGCTGGCTTCTCCTAGGAAGGATGATGGTTCTCACTGTGGTTCACTGGAGTCCAAAAGACGTCCCAGACTGATGGGCATTCACTTGTTTCTTATCTTGTGTTGTTTTTTTTTTTTAGATCTGGACATGATGTGTTGCTATTTGAGATTCTTTCGCCTACTTCATGCTGACAGACAGGCTCTATTTTTCAGGCATCTGGTTGGAGTTTCCTGCATGTACCAGGGCAGCTTTACTGTACCACAAAGGAAATCTCAATCTCAATAACTGTGTGACTGATTTTAGTAAATATTGACTGGATCTAGCGTCAAAGAAAGCAGGCAGAACCGCATTGATGGGATAATACCCTGCTTTTGGAGGACCTGGAACCATTTGGATGATTTGTATGTTGGTGGGTAGGTGTGTCCTTTTGAAACCATTGTCTTCATTTTACAGGGTAAATATTAATCACATATTGAACTGAACTGTCCAAACAAACACCCAAAAACTGCTTTATCACGGTGGATTCATCGTTTCACATATTGGATCTTGTGGCCTTGAACAAACCGTATTATTTAATACATGGAAACTGATTTTTGTATTTACTCAGATTATCTGAGTAAATAGTTATTATCACAGCACTGTATATGGTAATGGGCTGGTTTTATTTCAGACAACAAAAAAAAAACAGATCTGCTTTTAGAAAGATAATAGAAATGAGATGCTGTGATTTAGTTAGGTTTTATGCTCTGGAGATGTTTTCTGACCCAGAAGTGATTGGTTTTGTGGCGTATGTCCCTGCTGAATGGTGGGAGGCTGGTGTGGAGTGTGAAAGCTTCTCCTGTTTGTCCCGTTCGTCTGCGCTCGGTTTCCGGGCTCCTTCCTGATAACGGCTCTGGTTGTCAGCCATTACAGCTGCAGACCGATGGAGCATACCAGACTTTGAACTGTATTTGTCTCCGTCAGACTC